>NC_134873.1:49834110-50091610 GCF_049852395.1 Peromyscus maniculatus bairdii | reverse complement strand
TACAGGGGAAGCAGGAAGACCAGCATAGAGGACAGACATAATAAGCCGGGTAAAGACCGGGAGGATGTTCGTGTCGTGTCCGCAGCCTCCATGGTGTTAATTCATCACTTCAGCCTCTGGCTAAGGAAGGGTGTGGGAAGTCAGAGCAAGGCCAGCCCTGTAGACAGATGGAGGTTTGTGAGTCTGCCCTTCAGAAACTCCCTGGGTGACTCAGCAGATTATTTTTTTTTGGGGGGGGGGGGTTGCGCATGCATGCGTGCACACAGCCCCACCTCCATCTCTGTTCCCTCATATGTAAAGTGGAGAAAAGTATGCCTGATTCATGAACTCACCACCGTATTAGTTAAGACAATGCACATTTTCAGTTAAATATTTGGGTACCAAAATTGGCTATCTGGGAAGTAACTAGTACACACAAACATATGCATCCATGCATAGACATACACAGACACACAGACAGGCACAGGCTTGCACAGACACACGGAGATGCACGCATACACTGACACAGGTATGCAGAATACCTGCATACAATGGGACAAGTGCCACCGTCTGGGTACCGGAACCACAGCTTGCAACGTAAAGTATTTTCCACAATACTTGTTGTCTCTTTACAATCTAGTTCACAGTTCTTTGGGGGAGGATCCTCATCAATTCCCAAAAAAACAGAGGGAAGCATTTGTTTTCCTACTTACACCCATGGGCTTCCACTGCCTGATAATCTGTGAGATGTTCTTTTTTTTAAAGTGCCTTTATTTCACGGATAACTTAAAAAAAAAAAAAAAAGTAAAAAGTTTTCTGAAATTCCTTTTTAACACCTCTGGGCATATCCTTGACCAAATATATACTTTTTCTGACTTTGAGTCTCGTAAGTAGAGGAATGAAAAGGCAAGACCGGGCTAGCACTAAGGTACCAACCCATATTGAGACCTGGGAACTCATTCAGAGACCGTCCCATCCCTGCAGTATCCCTGGTAACACTGGGCTTTGTGCCCTACCTGATTTAGGGCGATGGGAAAACACACCCTGCCCACCCACCTGGCTTGCCCAGAGTAAACGTTCAGGACAGGAGCGGCATACACTCCATGTCTCTCCTCCCAGTAGGGAAAGGAGGTGGGGGACCGTCCTGGATGAGCCTCAGAGGTAACTAACTGAGATGATAAAGATTCAACAGTATTCATTCTCGGACCGGCATTCTCTAAGGACAGGGGAAACATCACTGTGTAAGAGAAACCATTCAATGTGAGCCCAGTTTAGCTCAAGCAGTTGCTGTGTTCAGCCTGAAGCAGGTCACAGTGGATGGGTCGAATCAGGAGATAGCCCAGTGCACCTGGAGACAGGCACAGTGTACCGGATGCTGCTGTTCCCAGTATTTTGCCAGTACTTTGCCCGTGCATGCCGGGTGGATTGGGAGGGTTCTCAATGAAAGCCAAGTGTTGACTTTCCAAAGCTGCCAACTCGGTAGTGCCCCCAGACAGTAATGGACTTAAGTAATTGTCAGCCTGAAGACTGGTCCACTTCAAAAGTCTTAAATAATAAAAAAATGAAACCTCGAATGAGTTTCAAGGGATTTCCAGGCAGTCTGGTTGAAGCAGAGATCTTCCCAGCAGCCCTTGTCATCAAATAGCACCACGAGGACATTCCCAGTACAACATGTGCTGATGCCAGGTCCCCCTCAAATCCTGCCTATGTATTTGGAAACGATCCTGCTTGTCCAGGTTTGACACAGGCTCAGCAGGACAATGTGACTAGAAAAGGGGACACGTCGTTTTTTACTTATTTCTCACACGCTGTGAAGATTCTTAGATACCCTTTGTCTAAGATCAAAGAAACTAGCTTCGTGAGAGAGGGTTGGTCCAATTGTTTGTCGTGAATAAAGTCCACCAAAGGCCAGCAAATTAAAGGGGGGCTTACTCTGCCTGAATAGCATTCTCGCTTATTTGACTGTCCACTACAAGTCCGAGGCTTTATACACATGGCCTCAGCTCATCACAGCTGCGCTTTGAGCCGCACAACTGAACATGCCAAGACTCAGACGGTGACCTAGCTGTATAGTATCACACAGTGGAAAAGGGACAGCTGGCCTATGGAACCTCGTCTTTGCCAGCCTATGCCCAGCAAGTGTCGAGCTTGGCCATATGTGACTCCTTTAGTCATGGAGTAACTGGTAGCAAGTCAGATGAAGTGATACAGGAGAAGAGATTTACAATGGATAAGCCTTTTGGTCTCAGATACAGGATTGTGAAGCTGAGGCTTTGGAAAAGAATGTGCAAGCCTAAAACAGATGTACTCACTGACTAGAAAGAAAAGTCAGTCTTCAAACATAAACTACATCAGGATGGAGAGATGGTTCAGCAGTTAAGAGCACTGGCTGCTCTTCCAGAGGACCTGGGTTCCATTTCCGGCACCTTCATGGCAGCTCACAACTGTCTGTAACTCCAGTTCCAGGGGACCTCACACACACACACACACACACACACACACACACACACACACACACACACATGCAGGCAAAAAAAAAAAAAGGTCAATACACATAAAATAAAAAATAAGTTTTAAAAAGCAACAAGCTAGATCAATTCCTGGTTTTCCCAGAGTCTCCTGGTTTGATCCCATCCTGAGGAACCCAGGAGACGTCCAAAGTGAGTCTGTGACTTTGAGCTGTGTTGTGTCTGATCCTAGATGTAAGGTTGTTTGTTTAAACTCAGACAAGAGTCAAACGACCAGCCTCTTCTATATGCTCTTGGCCTTTCCCTGTGATGTGACATTCTCTAGAGAGATTCTTCATGCCTAGAATCCCCTGTAGACTTGACCAGCCTTGTGTAGGTAGAATAGCAATTACTTGACATGAAAAGTGGATAGAACTGTTGCCATCCACCTCGATCCCTTCTCTCAGCACATAGCTGGAGCACATTCTTTGTGAGAGAAACTACATTTAAATAACTTAATTTTCCAGTTTTTGCTGGAAACCCTTACCTTCTTTGATCACTGGAATTAAAATAGTCAGAGAGCCACAAAAACTCACTGGCCTGCGAATGGAAGGGATAGAACATGCAGCATTATGAGTTGTCTTTGACACACAGAACAGGGAAGGAAGGAGACAGAAATATTTATGGAGTCCCCAAAGGGTCCTTTATCTTAGGCAACCAACTTGTATAGTTCTGTTATTTGAAATTGAAGGTCTATGTTTAATGGAGATGGACTATCTGTCGTGGAGTATATAGTAAATAAATTGTGCCATTACATTTGATCAAAGGTCAACATAGACATCAGCTGCATTGTTTGTACTAAGCTTGATATGGTATCAGATCTAGGAGATTAAATATATATGTATATTAAGTATATATATATATATATATATATTTGTAATATATATTTATAATGTATAAATATATATTTAATATATATACACATACACACAGACTCTTACACATATGCTATGCTTCAAGAACACCTTGAAACATCTGTAACCCTATAATTTTACAAAATCCATATACAGGTGGCAGACAGAGGTACAAAAGTATGTACTTATAAATAGAAAGTATGTGTGTGTGCAAATAATTCATATTTAAAATGGCACTCTCTGTCACTGTGGTTGGTGAAATGTTTTTGCCATGTGGCCGATAATTATAAACCTACCCAACAAAGAGTAGAGGTAGAAGGAGTGAGTAAGAAAATACTGAGGACCGTAATTTCCAGAAACTCCTTCTGGGAGACACACAAGGTCATCCTAGTATGGAGGCCCCAATGATATCCATCCATTTAAAAACTGCCAATGGGAGCAGGCAAAAGTGAAGAACCCAGCAGCGTCCCCTCCTCATTTTCTAACAAGGCAGGCCGGACAGCCACAATGGGGTGTGAGCACAGGAGACAGGATGCAGAGCAATTATTTTCTGGCCCCTGGATATGTATTAGCCGATTTTTTTTTTTTTTCAGAAAAAGAATATTGGCTTGTTGGGCTGCTTTCCTCTTAAATTGCCTATTACAAAAGTCCCGAGGAAAACACTGTAGTGAAGGGCTCTGGAATGAGTCAGCGTCCTTCCTTCGTAAGCCTGAAGTCATGTCTCGAATGCGGCTTTTGTCTGGAGAGGCGAGGCGCTGGCTCAGCCCTGCCAACAATGCTCCATCTCTGGATCCAGTAGCTCTTTTGTTGGCATTGGCTGCTGCGATGTGAAGACAGATTTAGCTGTTGCTTGCCCATCGGCGCTTGAGACGCAGGGGCCCTTCCCATCCCTAGATGGGAGCCTTTGGATAGTGTTTCAATGGGGGAAGCATTTCAGTATCACCCAGAGAATTGGAAAACAGAATAAACATACCCCCTGAGTGTGTACAGCCTTCCCCTACACACACCAACACACACCAACACACACACACACACACACACACACACACACCCTATAGGCAGCAACGGCCCATACCACAGCAGCCTACAGCACTAATTCTTGCTGTTCACAGCGTGCCCTCTTGATGAGGATCTTGTCATCCAAAATCCTACAGTGAAAAGCCACTTGCCCGAATCAACTTTGGCACACACTCCCCACCCAGTACATATTTCCTTCCTTGTACTTGTTGGATCATTTCTGGCAGAGTGTTGTGTCCTTTTTCCTGTTAAAACATCTTAGGTCCAAATCATGGCAAAGCACTGGACAGCATCCTATTGATAATCTATTCCAGTTTTCAGCTATTTGATAAAGATTGTGATGAGAGAGAGAGAGAGAGAGAGAGAGAGAGAGAGAGAGAGAGAGAGAGAGAGAGAGAGAGAGAGAGAGAGACTGACTCTCCTCCAAGGCAGCACAGAGGCAGCTTTTGAACTCAAGGCTCTTGCTACCCTCATAGAGCAGTGTTCTCATTTTCCTGTTGGAGCTGTGGGCTGCTGCCTTCGCCAGTCAGACAGACATTTCTATCTGTGGGATTCCCAGTGATGTGATACCTCAAGACTAGGCGGAGCCAAGATTAGAATTCCCCTGGCCCCAGAGTCTTAGCAGCAGGAATGAGTGGAAGGCCTTGATGTGGTGAGTAGCTGTTTCCTGTTCCCACCGCTCCACAGCAGCCCTGTGCAGCGCCACGGAGCACACCCAACCACATGGGGACACAGATGTCGGATTCTTACCCTGAGCTGAGGTTTCTGATTCTGAAACTACCAATCCTCTTCGCGTCTTGTCTGGCTTCTGCCTCGCAGAGAGAGCATCACACCTGTAAGAAGCCACTTCTCACTCTATGCACAGACCCATCCTCTGCCTCTGCATGCAATGCCTTTGCTCTTTACATGGCTATTTCTCTAAGCTCGCAGGGCACCTCATCTTAGGGGTTTCTCAACTAGCCAGATTCTCATTCTCTCTCTCTCTCTCTCTCTCTCTCTCTCTCTCTCTCTCTCTCTCTCTCTCTCTCTCACACACACACACACACACACACACATACACATACACATTTGCATTTTTAAAAATCTCATCACAAAAGAAATAGCTGGTTGTTCCTTTTCCCATTTATCTAAAGGAGGAAATGAGGTACAAAGGGACTTCGTGAGGTACCCATGTCAATCATAGGCAGAGCCTTGTTTTCAGTGGTGTGTCCCATTTATGGAGATCTCATTGAAAATCACAACAGAGAGAAGGAATAGGAGCACGCAGATGAAGGATGCCCTGAGCAATTGCAATCACTTTGTATTGTGTAAACCAAGGAGGCCATGATTAGAATCTCAGGTGCTCACTCACACCACCACTTTGTCAGCAATAGACTCATGTAACTGCAAGATCCAAACAGTCCATGCAGGTGGCCCTGAGATCAGGAAAACGGTCCTAGCAAGGTTACTATCCCCACAGAAGGACAAGGAGTTCTTCCTGCTTGGTGGCCAGAGAAAGATGTTTGACCCAAAGTAAAAGAGAATCCTAGTCCCCAGCAAAGCTGGTATAAGCCATTGACCTGAGTATCATAGCAAAGCTGAATTCTTAAGAATAAAGTAGAGCCACATAGAGGCTTAAAGGAGACAGATACTTCTCAGTTATACCTTCCCCAAAAAATAAAACCAATGAGATTGGATTGTACCCGAATGAATGTTTGCTGCACAAAGGACAGAGTTTATCTCCCCCCCACACACCTGTGGACACGATGGATCTAGTTAGTCATGGCAGCGAGGAAGCAGAATTTCAGAGCTTGTGAGGAAGTCACTTGCATTGTTAGAGCCTTGGTTTTATTCATTAATATGGTCTTGTCAGGTTCCTGGGAATGTGAGGGAGGTGAGGTGTGTGCATCTATCGATACGCATAGAATCAAGTGTCCAGGGAGGGAGCTGGCACCCACAGCGTCACTGCAATCACGTCTTAAGTGGCTCCAGGTATCCTTCATGCTCCCCTGCATGAGGGGGGAGACTTGGGTCCTTAGCTACCCTTTATGTAAACTTGAACATCTTCCTGAGATATCACATCAGTATGTTTTTTGAAAATAACAGGCTCATGGCTGCCCCCACGGCTCCTCTAATCTCAGCATCCCCCCCTTTCCCCCAGAAAGTTGATGTAGACACAGCTGCCGCTGTTTACCAAGTGCTAAGGGAACCCCCAGGTCACTCTTAGAACCTGGTGTACCCACCTACCACCTGCTAATAACTCACCCATCCAAAGTAGCAGGTGTCTCTGCATTTGCTGTGTGCAGGTTCTCCTTGCCAAAGGTTTGTCTCTTTGGTTACTCCAGCCTGCGGGAAATGTGTTTCCATCGCCAGAGCCTGGAATCCTTTCTGTCCTGCAATTAATTGACGATGAGAGAACATTGAGTTTCGAGATTCTTGCTCTGATGTCGCTGGGAGGAGAGCTCGAGGCAAAAATCATGCGTGATGGATAATGTTGAGCTCTAATTATGGAGAAGTGGGGTGAGGGGCACCCAGCAGTCTCCCCCCCTAACAGTTTCATTTGTTAATAATCCGACTTAGGGAGAGCTGGAATGCCTTAGTGGACCCGCCTTTCATCTTGACAGTGGCTGTAGTGCTGAGACATATCTGTGCCCCATGAGATATTTCTTTAGCTGTGTTAACCGTCCTAACTAGAGCTGGAAAAGCCTAAGGATGATCTTCATGAAAAGCCTCTGCCAGAGGCTCATTCGTCTCACACAAGGTTGAGACTCACACGCTGAAAGTGGGTTCCTGTTTGGAGTCCCTTTCGAATAATGTCACAGATGACCTGAGCCTTGGCTCCCTGATAATAAACATGTGTCCTATAGAGAAGAATGCCCCACAGCTGTCTGTGGCCTGGAAGTAAATGGTGAAATTTATCAGGAGGGCCTATGTAGTATCTTCTCTGCCCACAATTAGGCCAGTAGTCCAAGCTATAAAGGCTATAGCAGTCTCCAACTCAAATTTGGTGGACAATGATATTGGGATCCAGTGCCTTCACTGATAAAAGTAGGATGCCGACTGGAGAGAACTGTGTCCCAGAAGTGACCTGGATAATGCTGTGCATGCCAGTGTCCAGTAACCACAGATTCCAGGACCAGTGTCCCCATGCTGATTCCAATCCCATTAGCTAGTGGGAAAAAAAATACCACTCAATTGTAACACTTGAGTCTCTCTTTGGCTCCATGGGACTCAGGCTGTAAGGAAAGTGGCCAATAGCCACGCTCATACTCACCCCAGGAAGCACAATCCACTTTAAGGGACATGATTTCTTTTTTTAATTCAGATGGATTTTAAGAAGTTCCCAGAGGACAAGTTCATTTTCAGTTCATTTGTAATTATTTTTCATGCAAGTATACATCATGTCCGGAGCATATCCCCCATAGCACCCATCATCCAGGTTCTCACCCCTTCGTACCCCGCCCTGGTAGCTCCCTTTGTTGCTCTAGAATGTTTTACTTCTGCTTTCATTCCATATTTGGTTTTCTGCATCTATATAATGACATACACAATTTTATGCATCCATATAAAATCTAGAGCCACAAACACGAGAAAACATACAATTTTTGCCTTCCTAAAGCCTTAATGTCTTTACTGTGACCATCTTAAGCTGTAGTTTCCTGTCAGAGACATAAGTTATTTCTTCTTTATGGCTAAAACTTTCCATTGATAAGATACCACATTTCTCCAGCCATTCCTCGCTTCTTGAACAGGTAGGTGAATGCTACAATGTAGCTATTCTGAGTGGCGCTGCAATACAAGGGGGTGAGTTCTTAGGAGGAAAAGAGAAACCTGGCGTGTTATCAAGAATTGTCTTATGAGAAAGTTTTACATAGACTGAAGAAGAAGAAAACAAGAAGTAATCACTTCTCTTAAAGAATCTAAGAACGATAGATAGGAACGTCCCCAGAAACCAGCCGTATTTTTGGCCACATGGCCTCACATGGCTTTGAGCACTGAGTTGTTGTTGAATAAAGGTATAAGTAAGCTCAGTATATGATGCAACTACCAGAATCTTCAAGAATATATTAATCAAAGTATAATACCTCTAATGAGAAAAGTAAAAGACCTTCCCGTTGCAGCCAGGCTAAGTGGAGATGTGTTCAGTTAGTGGTGGAGATGGGTTTTGTTCCAAGCATCATATTTTAAGTAATGAGTAGTGGCTCACTAAGAGGATCCTCAGAGGAGCAGGACCAACCTGACAAAGGAACATGGACCTCAGCCTGAAAGTGGCATGACTGTATCCATCTCAAACGCATGGAGCCCATCACCTGGGTGAGGGTTAGGTAGTGGTTGTTGCCTAGGGGGTGGGACCCGAAGAAATGAGACCCAGCAGCCTGAGCTCCCTACCAGAACCACCAAACAGACTGTGAAATGGTAGGTCCTCTGGTATGGCTGAATCTCTTGAGTGTGGCACCAGTGGTCATTTTAGAAGAATGATTATAGTGGAATTCACATTGACCAGCAGGTTAAATTTGGCCAACTTTGGGTTCAGCTTTTATCCAACACATTCATTTCAAAGGACAGAAGCAAATGGCTACAGTTTCCCCTGTGCTTCAGCAGCTCACATATCTGAAAATACACAAACTGAGTTTTAAGGTATTTCTGACAGAAAAGCATCTTTCTAAGTTTCCATAGAAGAAAACTTCAACAACATCTCTTTTCCCTCCAAGAATGTAGTAGTGTTCTCACTGAGCAAGCTATAGAGAATGCTGATTATTGTCCAGACCTAGAACAAGAGATGAATCTTCAGGACTTGCTTTTGGGTGGGTCACTGAGCTTAAGATAAACAGAAACCATTAAGACCAGGAAATGGTGATGAATCGTAATAAAAATAACTGACAAGTATGTAAAAGGGGAAAGGAAACGAACATTTAAGTCATGGTAAGAACAAGATAGTAAAATGCTACTGAACATAACTCAAGCTTTATGTACCAAACACAGATACATACACAGGTACACAAGAATAAGGAAATAAAAATTGGCTTGGTGAATTACAGATCTTGGGTTGTTGCTGCTGTTGTTGCTGTTGCTACTGTTATTGCTGTTGTCTCCCTCTCTGAATAAGAAAAAGGGTGAATTAGCTGACTGGCTGATGGCTATGTTTTCCTTTGCCTTTTCCATTTCAAGATTCTGCCTAAACCTTTGTAGGCAATGGGAAATCGAAACAGAACAGGATAGGAGCACTTAGCTTGATACCATACATTAAGTTGTAAAAGAAGAGAAGCTTCTGGAATGGTGGAGCAGAGAGCTCATTGGATACCTATGAAGGACTAGGATGATCTAACCCTGACCCAGGCTAACAGCAGTCTGTGTCTCCCAGTCTGCCTTACACAAACACTTGCGGTCCTTCAAGCAGTTTCCCAGGCTCTAGAATGGGCAGTTAGATGCAGGTCCAGGTGTTCTGAATTGGAAAGCTGACCTTTATCCATTAGAAACAGGAGTAAGAACTTGACGTTTTCCAATGCAGAGATTCCAGAATGGTCACAACTACAATGGCCTCTTTGCTTGGTTCCCTGTGTGCATGGTCCCCAAAGACATAAAGAACAGCATACATCTGACTCAGTGAATAAAAATTATGTCTCAAAATTCTAGAATTCAAATGTGACTGATTGTATGTGCCAATTTTTTTATATTCATAGAAGGCACAGCATTGTATGTACCTGGCACTGGGCAATGGAAGGGTAGAATCAGTATGTGAACAATGCTAATCCTACTTGCTTCAATAAGGCATCATGTAGGAATATGTTCCCTCAGGCAGTTAGATCAAATCACAACTTAGATACTTACCCAGCTTACCCACTGAATGATTATTATTTAAAAAAATTAAATTGCCTAAGTTTGAGAGTCTTCCTATACAGAATAAGAATAATGATACCCACCTTAGAGGGTTACTGTAAAGTTGATAGAAGGTCAGTATGGGAAAGTTTTTTTTGTTTTTTGTTTTTTGGGTTGTTTTTTTTTAAACTCAGTGTCGTTTCTGGTGAGGCAACCCCTCAGGTCCTTTCTCCATGCTCCCTCCTTTTTTAAAAAAGAAATCAGCTGGAGGAAATAGTGATGATAAATGTTCAGTTGAGCTGTACACAGATCCATTGACATCAGACTGCTGGGTCTGGATTGATTTTATGCCTTCCTGCCAGCAAGCAACAATGCTGGGCTGTAGCACATGGCTGTGAAGGGTTTCATGTTTTCACAAAGGACACAGATCTTTCCTCTGCCGGTCTTCAGAGCAGCACCGTGATATGGCAGTTGGCAAACTCTGATGCTTGGGAAATTTAAGTGTCTTCCCAAAGCAAGCAACGAGAAACAGAAACTGGTTTGGAGTATTTCTGACTCAAGTGCGGTACAACCCAGCAGCTTCTTTTTCTGGTTCCCAAAGCACTCTGTGAGGCCCATGTCTATGGAGGGATGTCAACAAACACCTGTTTACTGTAGAAGATAAGTTATCAGCTGGTGGCAAGCCTCCTGCTCAGCTCCCATGGCCCACTGAGCTGATGCCCTTGTTCTATGCTCCAGGGAAAGAGCCAACGCCTTGTTATTGCATCAATAGTTGAAGTGAAGTTGTCTCTACTGCCTGCACTTTTAATGCTTTGGCTATTTTTATGGTTATATTTATGGAGGCCAACATGTATCAGGGAAGCCATTTATAAGGCTCCGGGAGGGATTAATGGAACACAGATTGTTTATCTTTCCATTAGTGGACCCTATAAAGCTGAAAAGAAGGGTTCTGAGATAAGAGGGATTTAACTGGGAGCCTATAAAAGCAAACCCACCAACATGCCTTTCTCCATGCTAGCTGAGAAGAGGGGTGTGAAGGAAGCTTGTATCCCTAAGCAATCCTGTGCCGAGAGGCTACAGAAGCAGCGGATTGCTGTGCTCCTGCTAAGGCATAAAAGATGCTCGCAAGTTATGGAGGAAAAGGGCTAATGTTCAATTTTCCTTTGCAAGAAACAGACTCTTAAGGATAGTCCAACAGGTGATGGACACACTTAACAGTCTTGTCCTTCCCCCAAGACAGGATAATTGTGCCGCATGCATGGCAGTCAGTGGTCATTTTTAATAGTTACATGACTTGTCAGCTAATCATTAAAATTTATGAAGTTCAGTGAGATCCAAGGAAAAGCGAATGAACCGCACATGTCTACTTTAAAATGCTGTAAGATACAATGTGGACTTCACATTTCAGACTGAAGCATGAAAACATTTAAGATTCTCTATAATGCTGGAAGGCTACTGGATATTCTCTCTGTCTCTGTCTCTGTCTCTGTCTCTGTCTCTGTCTCTGTCTCTCTCTCTCTCTCTCTCTCTCTCTCTCTCTCTCTCACACACACACACACACACACACACACACACACACACACACGTTTGGATTTAGTTTTTGAGACAGGGTCTTCCTATATAGCTCCAGCTAAGCCTCAAACTCGCTGCCTCTGCTTCCCGGCCACAACACTCTGTGCTTTATGTTATTTTGTTTTAAAACTTGTAGAATATAACATTAGGAAACAGCGTATTAACTAAGCAATGAAATAGTGATGGGAAAACACATCTGTATACCTAAGTAGAAGGATATAATGATAAGCAACATGATAATCATTAGCTTGAAGCATCTTCAGATACTTGATACAAATCATCTAATTATTCCCATGCACAGCCCTCCTGGGAAAGGTGTTATTATTTCCACCTTTAAAATAAATGTAATATCTACTCCTGATTTATATGTGTCATTTCTTTGAGAAGTTTCATTCTCTGCTTTCTGGTTCATCTCTAAACTTTGAAATTTGATCATTCTCAAAATAAATAATTTTGCAGAGGCGGAGTGTTCTTTGCTTCTGTGGATGATTGATATAAATTCAGTGTTTACCAAATATTTTCATCATATATCCTGAGAAGTTATAAAGTGCCCAAAGATATGGAAGTTAAGAAAACGATCTGATACAAAATAATTATAGCCGGAAACTGCAGTGCATTAGCAGAGTGTACGGGTGGACATGCTTACAGTCAGAATCCATCCCTGGTGCATGAAGGGGCTTTTTGGAGCCCACTGCCTAGGAGGGGACACCTCGTGCAGCCTTGAGGCAGGGGGAAGGGCTTGGACTTGCCTCTATTGGATGTGCCTCCCCATTGGATGCCTTGCCTTCTTGTGGGGGGGCGGGAGTTGGAAAGGAGGCTGGGGGGGTGAGAGGAGGGAAGAGGGGGATCTTTGATTTGTGTGTAAAATGAATGAAAAAATGTTCTTAATAAAAAAGAAACTAACCCCTGAAAGAAAGAAGGAAGGAAGGAAGGAAGGAAGGAAGGAAGGAAGGAAGGAAGGAAGGAAGGAAGGAAGGAAGGAAGGAAGGAAGGAAAGAAAGACAAGAAGGAAGGGAGAGAGGGAGGGAGGGAGAGAGGGAGGGAGGGAGGGAGGGAGGGAGGACAGGAGCTAGACACAAGTCAGGCAGAAAACTAACATGGTTCTTGTCTCCCTCCCACCTTAAAATGAACTATGAAAACTGATGCTTTCACAGTTTTATCTGGAGCGGAAATGCAGGGTAAAAGAAAAGTAAGGATGTCCAGGAGAGAAGGGCCAGAGAAGAAACAGGAAGCAGGGAAATCTCCTAAATGTGTAGGCCACGTTTACTTTGTTTTTAAGTGACACGTAGTAATTGTGCATAGTTGTGGCTACAGTGTGGTATGCTGATACATGTACCTCAGACTTAAGTAGTAACACATGAGGATTCCAAAGAACTGCCGCTGGTTGACCACAGCTGCCATAATAAACTGCCACAAATTGATGCTTAAACAGAAGAAATTTATCTCCTGTGCATCAAGGTATGAGTAGGTTTGGTTCTTCCGGGCAAATCCTTGGCTTGCACATATATACTTGCAAGAAGGTCTCACTATATAGCCAAGCTGGCCTCAAACTCTAGTTAGTGCCTGCCTCTGGCTCTCAAATGCTGGACAATAGGACTGCGCCACCATGCCCAGAGACAATGTCTTTTGGATGCATCGTCTCACATTATTGTTCAAAGGCATTGTCTCTAAATAAGATTGTATTCTAGGGGCCGGGGCTTGGGGCTTCAAAGCACTGATTTGGAGGGAGGAGTATCATGTAGCCCATATCAGACACTTTTATTCAAAAAGCGTTTGTGCTTTTGGACAAGGCATGTTCTCACTCCTACAGCAAGAACCTGGGAGGTCAACAATGTTTTTCCACTCACAAAATTTTCTGTCAATTCACTTGACTCAAGTTCTTCACCTAAGCAGTCCCCAAAGGTGATTCCATATATCCAGGGGAGCATTCTCCTAACAGCTTATTGGCTGCCTCCCAAAACCTCAAAGACAAGGCTACATTTTCTACAATCAAACTATTTATGTTATAATTGTCACTATGTGCTCACAGAAGAGCAGTCCATCACCTCCTCTCTGTTTTTGCATGGCCAGGAGCAAACCCAGGCATGACACCCACTCTCTGCTCCAAGCCGGAGTGTGTTTAAGTGTGGGGTTTTCCACACTTCTTTGTGCCCCAGATGGCTTCACCCTGGATTGTGCCACAAAGAGCACAGGTATTTGCTTGGTACTGGCATTCTCATATCACACAGTCAGGAAGAGAGCTGCCAGCCCCACCTGCTGCCAGCCACATTAGTTGGAACAAAGTAAAGTAAATTCCGGGTGGTGTTGGAGGAAGTCAACAAAATGTTCAAGGAGACATTCCTTTTAAAAATAGTCACAAAACACACAAACATGTATTTTCTGTCACTTTGAGAAAAGTGACATTGACTATCATAATGTGAAAGCACATGAATGGAGGTTACTTTTTCCTTAATATAAAATTACATTTACACTATAATCTTTTACATCATCTATTAATGAAATAAGTCTTGGGTCATTGTTATTAACTTCCTGGTCTTTTTAACTAGCAATCCACCTGCCTTTCTATGTATGTTCAAGTGTGATTTAACTTGTGATCTACCTACATATAATGTAATGACATAGTGATGTAAAATCAGTAAAAATTCATGCATGCATTCCTTTAGTTGACAAGTGCTTGGTCACCTAAGTGATGGAGATGGTACCAAATACTAGATGCATAAAGGGCTCACAGTCAACTGGAGAGGAGAAGATATTAAACAGGCCTAATTTTAGATAAAGCAGCAGCTTTCAAAGTTGAACATGCCATCAAATCACAAGGAGGGTTTATTCAAGCCCAAATTTCTTGTCACATTCAGTGAGACTGAGAATTTGCATTTCTAATACGTTCCACAGTGCTGTTGCTCAGGGAGCACACTGAGAACCATTCACCCAAAGTTATAAGTATCTGGAGCCACGGTGGCTCTGAAGAAGGGTAGGAGGCATTTTAACGGATAAGTGGAGGAGAACAATGGGGAGAGAAGAATATGGTGGTGCTGTGGGATGGTCTGTATGTCAAATGACTCTGATTGGTCAATAAATAAAACACTGATTGGCCAGTGGCCAGGCAGGAAGTATAGACAGGACTAACAGAGAGGAGAATTGAGAGAACAGGAAGGCGGAAGGAGTCACTGCCAGCTGCCACCATGACAAGCAGCATGTGAAGATGCTGGTAAGCCACAAGCCACGTGGCAAGGTATAGATTTATAGAAATGGATTAATTTAAGCTATAAGAACAGTTAGCAAGAAGCCTGCCACAGCGATACAGTTTGTAAGCAATATAAGTCTCTGTGTTTACTTGGTTGGGTCTGAGCGGCTGTGTGACTGGCGGGTGACAGAGATTTGTCCTGACTGTGGGCAAGGCAGGAAAACTCTAGTTACAGTATGAGGCACACTTTTAGCTCTAAAGGCAGAGAAAGTGATGATGGTTTAAAAATGTAGATAATACTATTAGGCTAAGACAAAGTTTGAAATAGTTGAAGGAGATGAATCTAGAGTGGCATAAAAGGCCCATTGCTGTGCTTAGGGGCCCTGACTAAATACCACACTGTAGACATCATACAACTATCAATCTCCAAGTAGACTTTAAGCTGAAAGAGAAGAATTCTAGCAGAATGTTGTCCGAGCTTCCAGAGGGGCTTTTCTCTTGGCTTTCCAACTCTTGACAAGGAATCTTCTTCATTAACTCTGATGACAAATCCCACTGGGAGGTAACGTGAGCAGCATGTAGGAAGGGTGTATTGATTGCATGTGAGCTTTTGCCCCTGACCACTGAGCCTCAGTGAAGTGGTTCCTGAGTACCATGACCAATGATTGGTTCATGGTGGTTGACTTTTAGAAAGCCCTAAGCTTCATTGACCTCTGATGGCCTCCTGTCCCTCAGAGGAGCATGACAACAGTCTAGAGGGAGATGCAGGGAATAGAAGAAGTCCCCAGTAGCTGGGTCTTAATGAAATGTGCTTTGTTTTCTTTTCTAGGGGAAGATGATGATGACGATGATTGCGGGGAGGAGAAGCTGCCCTCCTGTTTTGATTACGTGATGCACTTTCTCACGGTGTTCTGGAAGGTTCTGTTTGCCTTCGTCCCCCCGACAGAATACTGGAATGGCTGGGCCTGTTTCATCGTCTCCATCCTCATGATTGGCCTCCTGACAGCCTTCATTGGAGATCTGGCTTCCCACTTTGGCTGCACCATTGGTCTGAAAGATTCCGTTACTGCGGTGGTGTTTGTCGCTCTTGGAACCTCAGTGCCAGGTAAAGGATGATTTATGCGACGCCCCCAAACAGAAAAGCACACATACAATAACACCATTGAGTTCATGCTGCATTGGCAAGCTACTCCTGAGCATGGGGTGTGCCCTGGAGTATGGATGATATACCCAGTGACACTCCATTGGAAAAACTGATTTTCCCTTTCCCAGCAGGTATCAATTCCAAATAGCTCCTTGGTTACGGGTGTAACTTTGTGTCCCCTTCCCTTTTCAGTGCTGGAATTGTGTCCTTGTGCAGGTTCGAACCTGTGCAGGTCTTGTGTGTGCTGCCGCAGTCTCTGTGAGTTCACATCTGTATCAGTACTCTTCTGTCTGGAAGATCCTGTTTCCTTGGAGTCATTCGCCACCTGTGGCTCTGACAATCTTTCCACTTCCTCGTCTACATAGGTCCCTAAGCCTTGAAAGGAAGGATTTGATCAATATGCCCACTTAGTGCTGTTGAGTGCTCCAAAATCTCTCACCCACTCACTTCACACTGTCCAGTTGCGAATCTCTTTGTTAATTGCCATCCACGGCAAGGAGCTTCTCTAATGGGGCGTGAGTGATGCTCTGCTCTGTGGCAAGAGTAATAGGATAATGTGGTGGTTGTTTGAGTCTCCTGACCATGAGAAATTCCAGTCTTCTCTTCTCATAGGCCAGGACTTGCCCCTTCTCAAATTCCCCCATCCTGTTGGGATAAGACATGGAGCTTGCGACGGCCCCTTGATTGTGGGCTCAGTCATATGACAGACTAACTCCCAAGTTCTGCGACCAGCCAGCAGTCAAAAGAGAGAGGGGACCATAGCACCAATAGCTTACCTGTGGCTTTGATAAACCTCAACCATACTATATACCAAAAAAAAAAAAAATGGAGCATAACAATTGACTTCTTATTAGGAGAATACAACAAAACCACTGGTTGTTTCAATGGCTTTTCTGCTCTGCCAGAAATGCTTCCCAAGGGACTACAACCTTCTTTAATGCACTGTGGGGAAGTCCTCTGTGATTTATTACAATATTAACTGGACATCATGCTCCCTAAGTAAGCTATTTATAGGAAATGTCAGAATGTATATGTGTGTCTGTACACATACATGTATATATGTGTGTGTGTGTATATGCATGTCTGTGTGTGTGTGTGTGTGCGCGCGCACATGTTGAATCCCCACACCTCAAAAAGCTATGCAAATTAAAGATGCTAAATGAATATACCATGTGGCTTTATTCATCCTACCGATCCTGACATCTGTTTTATTGTATCCCAGACACCTAAAAAGAAAAGGGAAATAATGCTGTTGTTTCTGGGACACAACACTTGATTTTCCTAAGTGTACAAAATGAAGACAAAAAGGGAAATGAATGCTCTTCACTTGAGCCTGCTCTTAGTCAGCACCGGCCATAGGACCCAGCTGATGTCTTGACATTTCTAAAGCAGAAGGGCTACTGCCTATGGTCTGATGAACTGCTTTCTCTTTCTGCTGACGACTCTGCTATGTAGACTCTGTGAGGACCAGACAGCCACTGACAACTTCCCCATGCTATTCTTCCAGCCTCAGGGCGGGATTGAATGCCCACATGTCTCATTAAAAATACCTCTTACCATATTATTCCTAATCTATGGGGGAAAGTGTGTGGCTTTGAGGGTGACAGAACTTTTCTCTCATCAGACCAGCACGTGCCAAGAGCTCATTCATGTGCTGGGCCGGGGGAGAGGGGGCTACTCATAAGGGTCCTCGTTCTTCCTAGTGCTTGAAAGCCACACCTGTCAGTGGAGCAAGGCCCCTTTCCTCGGTCACCTTTCTAGGTGCAGGAAGAGGCTTCCAGACAGTGTCTTCTAACCTTGGACTGATGGAGTGAGCCACAGCTTGGTCCCCAGCCCTGTCCCTTCTCTCCCCACAATTCCATGGGAACAGTCTTCATGACACGCACACCATCTGTATACCAGTGCTTACCGGATGCACAGCATCGGCCCCTGCTTACCCCTGAGCTGAGTCACATAGCATTGACCTTCCCTGCCTCTGTGTCCGGAATGTGATGTGTGATTTGCAGCTCACTGTCATATCCAAACAGAGGTGACAATTTCAGCAGCCCAGTGACTTCAGTTCTTCCATCAAACATGTTCTCTCCAGGTTTGACCTTTTCAGAAAAACCAATATCATCATCCGCCCAGGAGGCCTTGATTCTTATTTTTCCTTCATCTTCAACTCCAGCATGCCTTCCATCTGACGTGTAATTAATGGGTCCACATAACTGCCCCCCCCACTTCCGTCTCAGAACTGTTGCTTATTCAGACCCTGCAAGCAGCCTCCTACCTGTCTCTCTGCTTCTACGGGGCGTCTTTTGAAGAAGTAAAGCAGACCAAAGTACTGCTTATGGTCTCACTTAGGGTCAAGCTCAGAGGCGTCAGTCTCCCTTGAAGACTGACATCATCTAGCCATCCCATGACATGCCCCTCTGTTCCCTCTGCCCACTGCGCTTTGGGCTTGCTACTCTGTTTCAGCTCTCCACCACTGAATTAGTTGCTATCTCAGGGTTTCACTGGCCCTGAAACACTCTTCCCCTTCATGTGCACAGAACTGTTTGCTCCTCGACAATTGTGTTTAACCTTAATGGGTAACCTCCAAGTGTCAAGCAGACCACTCAATTGGTTTTGTATCATCAGTTTCTTTTCTGTACAGCTTCATTACTTCATGAGGGTTGAGGTTCTTTTTTGTTTATTACATTTTTATTTAATCTCTCCTCTCCCCGCCCCCCTCTCTGTAGACAAATAGTGGAAGTCTGTTTTCTCCTTTCTCAATCTTAAGTCATCAGTCTCGGCGGCTTCATTTACACATTTACCTACTAATGCATCTCACTGGCCTCTTGGTTTTGTTCTTGAACATTATTATTGTCTAACACACACACACACACACACACACACACACACACACACACACACACACACACGAGAATGGGCAAACCAGTCATTTGCTCATTAGCATTAATTGACTCAGTCAGACTCTTCCTAAAGCTCTCTAGAGACTGCTAAGCATCTCTGATTATGGAGGAAGATAAATACAGAATATTTCAGAGTGTGGCTGGTCCACGAGGGACAGAGCACATCTGAGAAAGCCATTGCTGTAAAGAGGGCAAAGGGCAAAGCCAAAAGGTGCAGAGGACCTCAGGGGAGAAACGTCTCTTTCTCATTCATACTTTTGTGTGTACTGGGAACTGTGTTGAGCAACAAGACAAATTTTTGCCTCTGCTTCTTCTTTTCTCTCCTATGATTCCTGCCCCTAAGACCCAGAACTCAGACCACTGCTTTTAAATGTTTAGGTATACTCTGTTGTCCCCCTAGTCCAAAACTAGATCATGTCCCTCAGTTTCTAAAGAAAAGGAAACTCAGGATTCAACAAGGGCACAAGAGCAAAAATGCTTGGCTCTCAGCCTGTTGAAACTGAGAGGCCTCCTCTGATTGGACATTTCACTCACAGAAATTTACTAGGATAAATCCTGTCTGTGGGGCCAAGAGTCTGCTTCATAGCCTGGATTCTAGATACAGGCTTTCCTTTCCCTCTTGTTTACATTGGATTCAGATAGAAGAAAACATTCTTCTGGTGTTACAAGGAAACCTCTTAGGGATTGAGCAGTTGCGAGTATTTTGCCTCCCACCCCCAAAGCCTGGCCTAGGTCTTTCTGCAGTGTATCAGCCGGTCTGTACCTGATGCTTGCCCACTGTCCCCTCAAGCTTCCCGCTGCCAGCTCCTCACTAGAGACCAGAGCATTTCCAAAGCATGGGTATTCTAGGCTGTCTTTTAGCCTCTGGCACTGTAAGATTTTCTATTTCCTTTAGTGTTCTGACTATCCCTTTATCCTTTGAAATATGTCATGTAGGAATTATTTCCCTCTGGAGGTTTTAAGACATGAAAGGAAACACAATTCTAGATGGCTTTGAACTTTTTTTTTTCAGTTTGTATATAGAAAAATTCACAAACAAAAGCTCTTATTTGGAGGGGGAGCTTTGTATCATTTTTGAATGATAGCACCCTCAGATTCTAAAATACCACGGAAGAATTTGGGATGAAGCTGATTCTATTGACTATCCACCACGTTATCTTCCTGCAGTGCCGATGTGCACCAGGAGTTCAGTTCAGGTCTCTGTCCTGTTATTCACAGGACCTAAGAGGTGTCTGGACTCTCCAAGCCTTAGTTCTCATACCTGAAAAATTGGCAGTAATACTACGTGGCAGTTCAAATATAATTGATTAGAGGATTAAATAGTATGTTCTGAACACTGACATATGATGCAGGAATTATCTCAGAACTAATGCCAAGATCACTTCTGAACAATGTTAAAAGGATTGGAGGTCATCAGAAAATGATGATAAATGGAAAAAGTTATGAGCAAGAGAGCAAATTTTGCAGGTGTCCATAAAGCTCCACGTGGGTGTGAGATGTGTGTACTCTATTCACAGTGCCTATGATTTCATTTTTACGTGATACGGTGCTGCTCCCCTGCAACCTCGGTTTATATATTTTACCCCTTGCTCCTCCTCCTAAAAGTGATCTTGTTCAATTTGTTTTCCCCTGTGCTTAAAAACATACTATTTTTGTGATCTCTGTACAACAAAAATTACTCACTAATGGTCTATGTTTCAGTTTTTTATTTCCTAGCGTCTAATGGCTCTCAGAACTAACATATTCTATATATGTTTAAGTAAGAAGTATTTTCCATATCCTGTTGCTTTATTTCTTGGTGGGCCTTAAAATATCTTGTATGTAGCCGAAGTCATATTACTACCTCAAGGAGATGCACATCTCAATGTCACCGTGGAAATGTCTGAGGTTCCACATCTACAGTTGCAGACGGTGGTGGCACTTCCTAAAGACAAATCCCCAAGAGAGTGAACACCAAGGCATTCATGTTTCACCAAGTTAAGAGAATAAAGTATTTGTCCACACTTAAAGTTCAGACGGATGGAATTTGTGGAACTGATAATTCAGTTCTTAGCCGTCCTGCAATGCCATTTTGAACAGATATTTAAAGTATACACACTCTTTCCCATATGACTTACAATTTTCCTGGAATTATTCATTTCTCTGTGCCTCAGTTTTGACATTTTCTACTTTTAAAACATGCCATCCTGGGGTTATATGCAAGCTCTTGATCCCAGGCTGTTATTCCCTTTGGAATAAAAATCAGAAAGTAGGTTTTATGTCTCAAACAATTTCAAAAATTAGTAAAGACTTCTCTTTATAATCCTATACTCACTATTTTAAAAGTCAACATTTTAAAGCTTGGTCTACTGGAAACTCTTATCATTATTCAGCTCTGAAATAGCTAGTGATAAACAAAATGCCAAGACATTCCTCATCAGCACAGACACATACAGCTAATGCATGTGAACCCTTGTTTCTAATCATTGCAAGGCTAGGTCAGGCTGCCAGTAGCACACAGCTGTCTAGATATGGGAAGGTGGAGCCCAGAGAGATTCAGGATGCTCTCCCAACAGACAAGAAAAGGATCACTGATAGCTTTGAAAGTCAACCTCCAGGAGATTGAGAGTGAGCACCTGTCCAAGGATTTGTCAAGAAACTCATTCAGTCTGCCCTTTGCTTAACCACGGAGGTTGGACCAGAAGGGGCCAGGACAACATTCTACCCAAGCAAAGCACCTCTCAGTGGGAAATCCTACCCAGCCATTCTAAATCAGTGGCCATCTGAGCTCTATAGAGAAGAGCAGGGAGTCATATTGGCTCAGTTTCCTCTTGCATCGCATTCAAAAAGACTTGATGTTGTTGGTGCAGAGCTCACAGACAGGTTGACGGTCCGCAGACTTAAGTTTCTGAAAGATTGCTCACCCTTCTCCTGGTCTAATGATCAGGATATAACGAGAAGATATAAAAGAATGTGAGCTGATGAGTCAGTCAGGTGGCCCCGAGTGGAAACCACACCTCCCCCCTCCAACACTTACTTACTATTGTGCATGAAGCACTGTGGAGGCACATTGTTTGATGCCTGTAAGCCTTGCTTTCCTGGCCTGGCTTAGACAACAACAACAACCACAACCAAAATAATAATAATAATCTCTCTGAAATAAGGACGTGGTTGAGCATTTAAAGTGCTTGTCTTGCAAGCATGAGGGTGAGGATTAGGATCTCTGCAATTCGAGCGTTCAGAATGTGGAGACAGGAGACCCACGGAGCAAGCTGGCCAGCTAGACTAGGCTAATTGGCAAGCTTGGGGTCCAGCGAGAGACCCTGACTCAATGAATAAGACAGAGAGGTACTGAGGAAGACTTCTGATGTCAACCTCAGGCCTTCATATGCATGCGTGGGTTCACATATGTGAACCCCTATGAAGATATACACACACACACACAGCAGGGGAAACATTGAAAATATGCCTGACAGAACTGCTGTGAGAATCACCTCTCTTTAAAGGACCTGGCACCAGGCAAAGCAGACACAAAAAGAAATGTTCGATCTCTTATTCTTCTCATTCATTCTGCTAGTTAAAAAGGTGAGTCCTCCCGGGGTATTTAGCCCCAGACCTATCAAAGCACAGATAACTACATAAATGATAGGCCGGTCCCCACTGACACAGTATGCTGGGGCTTTGGGTGAGTGGGAATCCCTAGGGTCTTTGTGTCCTGCAATTGTACTGCATCTTCGTAAGCTTCAGCCTCAGAACACTGGCACCTCAAGTCAGACACGCATACTCAAGGAGAACCACCCTACATTGTGTATGCATACCTAGTTAGATGATAAACATTTCCTGTCATTCCAAACGGTCCACCTGCTGCCTAGATTCCCCAGCGCCCACGGCTCCTCTGAGAGGCTACATTGTGGCAGGAATGTTTACTCTCCTGATACTCTAACATTAGACAGCCAGTGTCTTTACTACCAAGAAAGGTCAGAACTGCTCAAAAGGGACTGTCAGGCCTACAGTCAGGCTGGAGGCAAGGCCACCCAGGGACCATGCCAGAGAAGCTGCCCCAGGGCAGCATTAGTCACTCTGGTGGCTTTCCTAGAGACCCTGTCTTAACCCCTGGGCAGCCAGGAGCAGCCACCCACGGTTAAGTGATGTAACTGGAGTTGAAAGAAACTTAAAAGAGCAAAACTTGACAGAGACAGTGAAACAAAAGAAGGCTGGACACCAGATTTCCTAAGAACTGCTCTGTCGCCCATACCATGGCTGCCTTTGGCTCTAGAGTGAAACACTCAGCAAAAGAGAAAGTACAGAGATCCCGGAACATGTGTAAGCACCTGGGAGATCCATTTCAAAATTACTTGCAGCCTTTATTTTTTCTGCTTAGACGAAGAGTCTGCATTATATGTCTTTCAAGAAAACTTTCAAGCGTCCCATTAGCAGTTACTGAACTTAATTTTTCCCAACCCTGTAAAAACACCTGGTATTGAACACAAGGCTGGATGGTGACCAGGAGGAAGGCAATGACGTCATCTCTCAGGAGGTAGTGCAGGGAGCAGAGATCCTCAGCATGTGTCATGCCAGCCTGAAGCCTTGCCGAGGCTCTGGGTTAGAGCCCAATCGCATGCCAGCCAATTTCACTCAGCCTCATTAGAATCGCAGGATAAGAGGAGCTAAAAATATTCCATTCTGTCTTATCTGAGACTTAACATACTATACTCTCTGCCAGTCAAAGCAAGGGCATCAGTAGAAAAGAGATGCTATGTGTATATGTGTGCATGCTGATCCATATGTGCATGTCTTCGTATGCTTGAAATCCCGTTGTGATTCTTGGGTGTTTTGAGTGAATGTAAATCCCCACTTCTTTCTGTCCTAGGGACAAGTCACAAAAGGCAAATGTCATATAGAATAAGGACATCAGTCCCCTTAGCTCCCCGAAGTTCAACAAGTGTGCAGGCCTGTGACAAGTGACTTAGAATGATGCCTTGGTTGGGTTTCTCTTTCTTTCTCTTTATATTTGAAGACAAGATAATGAAAAATTTCAAAGACCACTTCTCTGTTCTTTTAAATTCAGGCCCGCCCATCCTACAATTTTAGCACTTTACTGAGGCATTACTTACAAACCTAAAATTCACACATTTGAAGAAATGTCCATAGTGACTGTTTAGTAAGTTCACTGGGTTATGCCATCTTTTATCCTACTCCTGTTTTTATGGCATTGAATGATCCCAATAAGGTCCCTCACTATTTACACATAATCTTGATTTCTTCCTTCAGCCTCAAGCAAACCTTCACACAGTTTCTGACTCTATTGTTCTGTCTTTTCCGAGTTAGCACTGAAGAAATGTCGATATAAAACTTGGGTTCTCCATCTTACTGTAATTGTCTTTCCTCAAATAGTACAGAAGAGTAGAATTTACCGCAAACTTTTAAAGGTGTCTAAAAGTTCTTCTCGCCTGACATCTTACAACTCAGTGTGGTGTTTTTCCATCTTTATTGCTTTGTACATCTGTAGATTGGAAGTCTTGAGAACAATCCAAATACCTTCTCCCCAGGAGTACTATTAACTCAGTCATTATTGTTTACAAGGGGGGAAACTTACACAGTGATGCATAAAATCAACACTGAGGAATCTCAGGTCACTCCCCCATGTTTAACGTTATATAAGTGTGAATGTCTTTGGTCAGTTCAGTCTGTTGATCAAAACACAGTGTCAAGGAGCCCCATGCCATTACTTTAGCTTTTCACGCTCCTCCTGGTGGCCCCAAGGTGTCACCCTTTTGGTCCTCTTATCAGTACAAATCCATCCCAACCATTAGGGAGAGAATACAGAAGCCAGGATTTATCCATCAGGAACCATTGGCATATTGCCCTATACAAAGAATTCTACACTGTTACCAAATGCCTAAGAAGAAAGAAACATTAGGTTATAAGAAGGTGTAATGTAACTATTTTACCATGTCGTGGACACACTGTGAGCAACAGAGTGAATTTAGGCTCATTGGCGTTTTTAGAAAAGAGGGCAAAAAACAATGCTCACTGAATTTGAAAGGCAAATCTCACACGTGGGTACAAAAGAATGTTGGTATCTATTTGGAATAATGCATGGTATAAATATGAAGCCATTGGGGCTTGCCATTTATGGGCAATGCCAGCTGGGTCCCATCTCTGCTCCCCCAGCACACAGACCTTACATTCTGCATAAACTTCATATTACTTGTTTATATACCCTGCTTCATTCTAAAAGTTAAATCCACAAAGTGCCTTCCTTCCATGATGTAGACACCTTTTCCAGCACACAATCCCAAAGATGCTTCAATTGGTAAGTGGCCATATTCAGATGACCTTCATTTAGCTCAGCAAATATAAATCCTGTATGTCAAGCACAAAAAGTGGATGGCTAATTTGTGCTCTGTTATTTGCTATCAGAAAACTGTATTATCCTTGTTTTCTTTTCTCTCTCCTCTGGAATCTGGGGGTGGGGTTGGTTGGGGGCGGCTTTGGGACATGGTCTCTCATAAATTACAAGCTATTATTAGGTTATCATAGTATAACATCATGGGTCAGGACAAATAGCAAAACCCTGTGCAGTTCCAAACAAAAATGATCCCCAATAGGGTCTGCAACCAGGCTCAGCAGAGGAGTAATAATGGCCTGCCGTTCCTGAGTTGTATTTACAAAACAGCAAAGAAATCACAGTTGTACAAAACGGTCATGAAAATGCTCTTCTTGCTGAGGCTTCGGATAGCTGAAACTGGCAATGAGAGCCCCCAAAGGTAGCTTGTCTGTCAAGTGGGGATCTGAGGGTAAGGACGCTTGTGTAGGAGTGAGCAGTTGCTATGGTCCTGCTCTAGAAATCCTTGGAGGTGCTACCTGCCCCAAGCTCTGTGCTTCTGGGGTCCTGCGTGTAGTCAGTAGAGAGAAGTTGATCCAGAAGAAGTTGCTGTCAGTACGTTTTCTAAAATCAAATATTGTTGTCCTGAGTCCGTGGTGGATTTTTATTGACAAGGAATAAGAATAAAAAAAATCTATAAAATTGCTTGCCTGACAAGACCCATATAACTAGGAAGCCTAAAATGATCTGTGAAATAACATGGCACTCTTCCACGAAAAAACTCATCTTTCTTCTGCACTCATCTTAAAGGCATTCAAAAAGAGGGCTGTACCTGTTTTCAAAGATATTCCAGGAAAGGAAGTGTCATACAAGCAGGGCGTGGCTTCAGGCTGCTCTGCATCCCTTCCCCTCATTCATTCTAGAAATCTCTCTCAAAGACCTACTAAGCACTAGGCAAAACTTCACAAGAAAGCAGTAGAGGGATGTAGGGAGCTCCAGGGAGTCTGTACCCCATTTCTGGGCATGTCACTTAAGTAATGAAGATAGAAGCTGTTGAGAAGAAAATAAAGCAAACTATGATGTCATAGAAGAGCCTTTATGTGGGGGTGGGGCACCATTTGAATAGGGCAGGTCAACTCCTTAGACCACTAATCATAGACAACTTATACGTAAGCCTTTAGCGTTCTCCCACGGACTTACACTGACAGGTCTAGTCTTTAAGGCTATGGGAACATACTACATTTCCTAAGCTTCCTATTTCATATAATGCCTTTGATCATTTAGTGTTTTCTTCTCTCTCTGAAAGCTACTACTCTCATTTCACGTCTACCACAGCTGCTCTCCCCAGTGCCCTGGATTTTTTCTCCCTAACCTCCTTGATTCCCCCCATACTAAATATTCTAGGTTATTTCTGGCTTTGAAAATATCCAAAACATGATCCCACCAAGGCATGAATTAATAATGATGATTTCCTAAGGGTAGACTATTTTAAATTAATACACACAACGGTGAAATGTTTCAACGTCAGCTATACTGGTGTCGTTTCATTGACTAGAAAGTAATTTTGTGTAACTTAATCACTTTAATACTCACAGACGCTCCAGAAGTTAGATAATACAGAGATTTATCAGTGCCAAACATGGGTCACGATCTAGGAAAGTGATGAGAAGATATTGTTTTCCCCTTGGGGGTGAGGGTGATGTAAAGCTAAGGGCAGCTGTCCAACTCACCTCATAATTGTTGGTGAAAGCAAGAAAAATCACACAACAGCTGTGTAAGTGCTCTGAAATGGACATGCACCTGTAAGATTAGATGTTTGCCAGCAGGCATTAAGTATCCAGGGCTATTGTTCTGGGTGAGTGGGAAAGGGACAGGTGGGTTCAACTCATTGGGTGTCCTGGGCATCCTGTGTAGCGTTTGTAGTACTAATTATACATCTAGAAGGATCCCAAGTATAAAGGCTGAAAGATGCAGGCATTGTGTTTCTTTCTCAAGTATCTCAAAGGCACAGATCTCTTAGCAAGCCTATAAAAGGTATTTGTCAGGTCAAGTGACGATGCAGAGCAATTCTGTGCAATGCAATCAACAGAACATACTGCTGGTCAATAAAATATAAGGTATCTGTAACACAGGATACGAAATGAAGACACAAGGAATCAGAGACACAGAGGCTCTCTGTTGGTGACGTTTCTTTAAGGGTCATGCTCCTCAGCTAAGCACAATGGTCCTAGCCTTTAATCCCTGTACTTGTGAGGCAGACATAAGCAAACCTCTGTGAATGGAAGGGCAGCCTGGGCTACATAACTAGTTTTGAACCAGCCAGGGCTATATGGTAAGATTTACCTGTCTTAAAAAAAGAAAAAATGATTTTTTTTTAAAGAAAGAAAAAAATCTGCTCTTCTTTGTAACTTGCCCTATCCTGGACACATTCCTGAACCTAAGCTCCAAGCTAAGCCCTGTTGGCCAGGATGCCCCCAATTTGGTCTCTTACACAACCCCCTCGTCAGCCTCTATACCCTTTTAAACATTTCCATTCTGTATGTTGTATGTATGATGCTTCCCATCTGCCTGGCTTAACTCTGACCATTGGAACAGCCAAAAGTACCAGAAAAAAAAATTCTTAAACCCAACTCTCATTTCTGCCTATATAAACTGTATCGCTTATAAGCCTATTTTTAGTGTCTATGTTTATTATGAGCCTTTTAATAACACAAATAACAACACATATCCTTTGTAAATAAAACAGGATATATTAATGAGCTGTGAAATATACAGTCTCACCATCAACTAACATTCCGGCAGCTTTCAAATTTTACATTTCTGTAATGTTTAAAGAAATTGCACAAAAATACTCACACAAGCCTATCTGACTTATTGACCCACACTTTTTAAACGAACTAATCTTACATGTATCACATGACCTGCTTTGTCACTGAATAATAGTGTGTCATGAACACTTAGAGTACTCTTATGATTTTGAGTTGTAAAATATTATATGAAGCAACCATTTATTTTATCAAAGATATTGGACAAGTCGGTTTTCCCAATTTTCCTCTAACATTAAAAACTCTGCATTAAGGAAGACTTTACATAGAGTTATACACCTGCTCGACTTATCCCCAACTTTAGTTCCGTTTCTAAATCTGCAGAAGTGCTGGAACGGTGCGTGAGCTCTTAGGCTTTTGATGGGCACCTGTGTTTTTAGCTCACATAGTTACATACACTTATGCAGGAATGAGCTAATTCCGGGATCCACACCAAATCACAGCCAAACGGGAACTCAACACTTAAATCACCAAAACTTTTCAGCATCCCCTCCAGAACACCTGTCCTTGAATGTCACCTGCCTGCTCCCATCCAAGCGCTGGCTGATTGTGGTTAAACACTGACGTCTTCTGTTTGTTGCCTCTATTTGCTTACCTTAAGTAGTGTCTATATTTATCCAGACTTAAAATGAAGATGGTTTGAGTCCATCTGGGTGGAATAATTATCCCCAGGACAAAGGAACATGCTGGGTGTCTCATGTGCTATCTAGATTCACAGGGTCAATTGCTACAGTAACTGAGCTGACCAGGAAGTTCCATCACAGCCCTATAGGTGAGAAGAGGAGACAGGTGGGGGTGGGTGGATGAAAGTACCGTTTCTCCATCAGATCCTTGGCAGTTACCTCTAGCTCGATCAAGACCCCTAGCTCCAAGCCACATGATTTTCCCACTCTAGACTGGGACTTGAAGCAGAGATGACTTGAGAGGATTCAAGGAGATGATAAGTGTTCCAGAATTATAACAAAAGCATAGGAGTAAAAGGGTAGGCTTGTACACAATGACGGTAGGGCAGGTGAATAGCCAGGCGGTGGTGGCACCACACGCCTTTAATCCCAGGACTCGGGAGGCAGAGGCAGGCAGATCTCTGCGAGTTCGAGGCCAGCCTGGTCTACAAAGTGATATACATGGTGTCCCGGGCTGCACACAGAGAAACCTTGTCTCAGAAAACAAAGGAGAGAGAGAGAGAGAGAGAGAGAGAGAGAGAGAGAGAGAGAGAGAGAGAGAGAGAGAGAGAGAGAAACTGGGCCTGGATTATCTTAGAAACAGAAAGTGAGTTTCTATATCACAAACCAGTTGGCATGAGATGACAACTAGTAATGCCCCTATGTGTTGGAGACCCAAATGTGTTTGCTTTTCCCTTTTCAAAATCAGCCAAATGCTGCTGAATTAATTCAAACTGAATTTGTACTCTGATAGACTCCATGTTACTAAGTTTCATAGTAAAAGTCATAGAATCATGCTTCAAATGTAGAATTATGAGAACCCTGGTGCTATTTTAAAAATAGGTTTACTTATGCCTGTTTGGGGGTATTGCAGAGAAAGACAACATAAACGTGATCTGAGAAAAGCCAGAAATCAAGGACTGAGCAATGACTTTGATGTCAGTTACTGCTCTTCTAATGTTCTAGAAGAACAGAGAGCCTTCCATGAAAGCAGCTCCCTCGTAGCCTGTTTCTAGCCCTTTTCAGTATAGTGTTTTGCTTAAGAAGCTGGTGCTTCCACAGAAAATGATTTTATTCATTTTCTTTCTCATGCACAGCCATTGTAACATTGGGTAGTTATAGTTGATGGCACATGAGATAAGGGTTCCTGGTATTTTCTTTCAGCTCTTTTCAGTTTTATGATGTGTCTGTGGTCTAGCCTTTTCAGTTGCCCCCCCCCAGGACTGATGATGAAGAAATCTGGCCTCCAACCAAAGCCCTATGTAACAGGTCTCTTTTTGTCCTGCCAGCCAGCTCCCAAATAACAACACAGAGGCTTTTTATCAATTATGAAAGCTCAGCCTTTAGCTTAGGCTTATTCCTAGCTAGCTCTTAGAACTTTAATTAACCTACTTTTATTAATCTATGTGCTGCCACGTGGCTCATGGCTGTAACCTCTCTTTCTGTGTGTCTTGTTTGTTTTGTGCCTCCTGGCATCTCTCATGTGCCTCTGACACCAGCCTGCCTGGGAGACTGCAGAACTAGGAATCCATATCTGGCTTCTTGTTCAGAACTTTTCATAGCTTTTTCAGCCCCTATGTTTGGATTTTTGAGCCCTACATTGGGTACCAGATATAACATTTTTCTTTTATTGGTTTATTAATAAAAAAAATGATCAGAAGTCAGATTTGAGGTAAAACCTGATAGATTCACAGAGTGACAGAGAAAATGATCAGCAAACTCTAATCTCCATCCTTCTCTGCTCCAAAAGGCCTGCCCATCTCCTTTGGGCCCTCCATATTCCTCTTGTGTGTCCATGTCCCCTGAGTCCCCCAGAGAACTCTGTGGTCCACTCCTGCCAGCTAAATGTGGCCTGTGCCCTCTGAACCAAGGCCCAACTCCATTGGCCGTCTCAGAGTGAAAACACAAGCAAATCTCCTACAACACCCCTGCTCCTTTGTAATGAATCTCAGCTTCTCCTCCCATTGGTAATGTAACTTTGGGCACATTCCTTACTCTTTGCACTTTATTTGTCTAATCTATAAAATAGAGGTAATTATAGGTGTACACATTATAGGGTGGTCTACATTAAGTGGGAACCCATGTATAATGCTTAACCTAGTAAGCCCAAATAAATGTTCACTATTGTCTCCATTGCTACTATCATTTCTAGACATCACAGACCAAAATACATTCTCCCATCATCCTACAGAAAATCTATTAGCCCCAAATCACCTTATTGAAGGAAACTGTGATGAATTCCATCACCATAATGTCTGTTATTGATGGAACAAAAAATTCTGAAAACGTAATAATAGATACTAGAGTTTTGGGGGTTTTGTTTTTGTTTTCTTCCCCCCACTCCCCCACAACTACCACCTTCCAGGTACCGGGCTAGGCCTTTTTACATTGCTTTGTAAGATCACTCTTTAGCATCCATACAAATGAGCGCTTACATTTTACCCAATTTACAAACGAGGTTTCAGAGGCCTTTGAGATCAATTATCCTGAATTAGCATAGTCAGTTCATGGAAAAAGAGAGCAGGGCCAGATCCGTCTCCACAGCTTGGCTCCTTGCTACCAAAACTGGATTATGTAGATCACGTCAGTTAGGACCAGGGTTCCTCCGTAGTAATAGTGGCCACCCACAGAGTTACACTGATTCAAGTGAACCTACCAGCCACCTCCCTTAGCCTCCACTTGGTAAATAGCTCCGTGATAAACAGACATCATCATCGTTCAGCTGCCTGCCCATAGAGTTTAAAAAGAGCCAAAGGGCCTCTCTCACATCAGTGTACCTCACACCCCTTGCTTGATCAAATACGTATTGGAATTTGGAATTTCAGACATTGTTGTAGCTGGAGAGCTTCTCCCCAGGTCCCACCAATCCCCCCCCCCCCACCGCAGTACCACAACCCACGTATAAAATAATCACTCAGACACTTATATTACTTATATACTGTATGGCCATGTCAGGCTTCTTGTTATCTACTTTTTCTATCTTAAATTAACCCATTTCTATTCATCTATAAGTTGCCATGTGGCTCGTGGCTTACCAGTACCTTACACCTCGCTTGTCATGGCGGCAGCTCGCAGGTCTCTCTCTCTCTCTCTCTCTCTCTCTCTCTCTCTCTCTCTCTCTCTCTCTCTCTCTCTCTCTGCTTTCCTGTTCCCTCAATTCTTCTCTCCGTTAGTCCCGCCTACACTTCCTGCCTGGCTCTTGGCCAATCAGTGTTTTATTAATTAACCAATCAGAGCAACACATTTGCCATACAGAACATCCCACAGCACATTGTTACTTATATAAGTCACTTTTTTATTTTTTGCAATGAACAAATGGGACTCAAAAGAGAGGGTACCAAGGCGGCAAGCACACATAGTCCGGTCTACTTCAGACCCACATGAAAGTCTCCAGAGACAGCAAGAGAGGACTAGCACTGGTTTTCTGTAAACTAGACTAGTTTATTCAGGGTTTCTTTAGAACCCAGAGAGAAGACGGAGTGGGTGACCAAGAAATTTAAATAAATAAAGCAATTCCCATTCCAAGTAAGCCATCAGGGTCATTTTAAAGATTCAAGATGGGGCTGAAGAGACAGCTGGCTCAGCAGTTATGAGTGTGCACTGTTCTTAAAAACAAACAGTTCTGGGCTTGGGGATTTAGCTCAGTGGTAGAGTGCTTGCCTAGCAAGCCCAAGGCCCTGGGTTCGGTCCTCAGCTCTGGAAAAAAAAAAAGAAAGAAAGAGAAAAGAAAAAGATAAACAGTTCTGTTCCCAGCATTCACATCCAAGGGCTCACAACTGCCTGCAGCTCCAGCTCAAAGGGGCCTGGTGGTCTCTCAACCTCTGCAGATACTGCAGTCATGTGCAAAATCCCCCTTCCCACATGCACACAATTAAAGAAATACAAATAAAATCTTTTAAAAATTAAAATGCTCAGAATATTTATTCAGCAAGGAAAAAAATAGAGCCAGGGATTTTTTTACCAAATTTTACCAAATGCCAGGAACTTAGGAGTTCCACGGAGGAAGAGACTAGGATCCTCTCAAGAATTTATGAACATTTCACTTAAAACTACCCTGTCTGAGTGCAGTAGATTGGAGGATTGCCATTTTCAGCTGAGAATATGTATCAAAGTATACTTTGGAAAGATGATTAAATTGTTTGTGCTCTTCCTTTTCTTCATTTTGTGTACCCTGAAATATATAAACTCCCTTTATTTCCCTCTTTGAATGGGAATTTCTTTCTTTGAGCTTTAACTCCAGAGCGTCAGATATGTGGTAGGAAATCAAAGGCCCAGGAGTACCTTTGCAAAATGCTCATGTTCATGTTAACATATCAAAATGAGAATTAATTTGTCATTTGATAGCAAAGGCAGCTCACTTTGCTGGTGATATCAGAGCCATCCCATCAGAAATCTTGCCGGTTTAGCCTAGGGGAGTTGCCTGTCTTCCTTTCAGGGAGGAAGAAGCCATGGACTCCAGTGGCTAATGCTTGTGAAACCTTTAAAACGGTCCGTGCTGTGACCCTGCCCCAGACTAGTAAGCAGAGTCCCAGGGAGCCAGCAAGTTACCCTTTCCCAAAGTCCTCCTGCTGATTCCAATTTGCCCCTGGGGATAAAAATGACAAACAGCAGGAGCTTTGATCTTGACAACATGCAACCTCTTGAGTTTTTAGTGACCATCTCCATATCTTTCTCAATCTCTTTAAGGACAGATTTTATAGGCAGAAAGTTTCCTTTCTCATCTCCACCCTTGACTTAGCTTGTACAATTCTTTTCCTTAGTCAAAGTTAATCGGTCAGTTGTAACTCTCTGGTTTCTGGCACTCTGCTTGAAGGCTAAATATGGATTGCTTTCATGTGAACCAGTGAAATGGGGGGAAGGAATCCATATTTACTTGGGGATATAAATGTCACAACTAACTCTAACCAGAAGCTAAAGCCTGTTTATGTCTGGCTAGCCATAACAGAAGAATTAGCACCAGAATAGATTATTTCTGCCTGAATTCTTGAGAGGGAGGCAGAGGACCAGGAAGGGAGAAAAGGACAGAGGAGCATGCATATGTATGTAATGCTTAAACAGCGCCTGCATTACAGCCATTTGGAAGATGGCAGGCTTAGCCAGATCTCTAATGACTTTTGATGACTTAGGTCTTCTGAAACTCTAAAACTAAGCATTGCTTTCATTTGTGAGAATAATTTTTATGTGATCATATTTAAAAGCAGGAGACTGTAAAGTTGCAAAGTTTCTTTGACAAAAGGCGTTTGTTACGGCTCCCAAAAGTTTAGAAGCATCAGCATGAAGACTGGCGGCTCCCTACGGCTCCCCTACACTATAGAGTCTCTGCTGCTTTGTAGAATCAGCTAGTGATATTAAGCACTCATTAGATTCCATTGGTGATGACTCACTTCCCTTCAAAGCCTCCAGGTAGATACACTCTAACTTTCTCCTCTAGGAAGAGGAGTCAGAATCTAGTTCATTTAGGAAGATCCCTCCCCTCCCTTCCCACCACCACCACCGGCTTTTCAGGGTAGCTGTGCAGAAATACTGGTTTTTTTTTTTTGTTTTGTTTTGTTTTTTTTTTAAAAAAAAAAAAAAAGCACAAAGCATAACTCAGGGTGAGATTACGGTTAGGCAGCCCCGGCACCTCCACCGGGGCCACCCAAGTTGTTTTTACGAGCAAAATGACTATCGTATCTGGGGCATTGAGATTTCCAAGAGAAACCAGCTGCTTCCTCCCCACCTCTGATTCGCTGCTTCCCCAGAACATCGGCATCCATGCCTCCCAGCAGGACCCCACACTGTGGGCCCTAGCAGCCTGTCCTCTTATTTCAGAATCATAGAACTGTGGCTCTCTCGCTGTGGGACTAAAGCACTTGTTTAAAAAGGTATATTCCTAAATCTTTTTTTTCTATAGGGCTTAAGTAAATTAGCCTAGAGTGGATCCCAAATATACATTTTATAAAGCAAAGGTTTCCGCATACGTCTGAGGCCAGTAATGTGAAAACACTACTAAAATGAAACACAGCCTTTGAGACAAAGTTTCCTCTGTCCCATTTCTGCTGTAGCTTCCCACATAAAGGCGGGAGATAATACATTTACCAATACTTTCTACCTAATGTTAAAAGATACAAGGCTGGGCTGTGTGGTTTAATTTCATTATAAAACTAATAACATCTTGCTCAGTGCACAGGGCTTCAGGTCTGAACATCTTCCTTCCTTGAATCGCCAGCACTTTTCAGGGAAGCAGTTGGTCACCTCTAAACTGTAGAACAAATCCCACAGCGAAGCTTAATGTGCTGGCATAGTGTGTGGACCAACCAATAAACAGCAGTGTTAGCGGTTTAGAGCTCTTCTGGATTCTTCATCGTAGATGAGGAAACTGTAACCGGAAGGGGTATGGCTTACAGAGGAGCCTTCCGATAGCTGCAAGAGTATTTCCCTGGTGAGCCGCCTCCTCTTTTGACACCGCGAAACCTCCATACCTCATGGACCGTGTCTTAAGAGTGTCCACAGTCTGTATGTGCTGAAGGAGAAGTAACTGCTGTGGATGATTGATTGATTGATAAATAAAACACTGATTGGCCAGTAGGCAGGACCAGAAAAACTCTAGCTATAAGTAACCGTATCCCCACCATGAATCTGGGCTCCAGAAAAGTCCCTCCTAAGTAGAAATCACTTTGGAACTGGGCGGTTGTCTTCAAACAATAGAGAATAAGATCAACTCTCTGAGGTGAGGTGACACTCTTGAATTGTAACAGAGAAGCCTATGTCCCACCTGTGACATTGTAAGGATGGTCATTTCCAAGAGAGATGTCTAAGTAACTATAAAGTTGAAGAGATCCAGGTTAAGAAAAAATAAGTCCTGGAAGAAAACAGGGAGTTATTCTTGTATGCTGACCTGATGTCTTGGCCAAGGCTATATAAAGTGAACTGGAAACAGCTCTACAAAGGACAGTTATGACCTAACTTTCTGATGTGGGGTTTAACTCCTGGAAACCTTCCTTCCCTCTTCCTGATTTATGGTCATACAGGCTAAGAGGACTAAATGTTGTAGACTTTACAACTAGGTTACAACTCATTGGTGCTCAAGATGGGAATTATAGCATGAGAAGCTGGCTGGGGGTATGCATGTGTAAAAGTAGATGTATGCCGTCATCAACATGTCTGAATATATGTGAATGGCAATGGAAATCTCATTCCTCTGTGTTTAGTGAACCAACCTCCCAACATTACCTCCCTTCTAAGACCAAGGCAGTAGTTGTTTCTTGGCTTTTTCTTTGCAGATCAGCACTTGTCTTGTTCAACCACAGTCAGGTTATAAGCTCAGTGCTCCGGGTAGGGTTTATCACACTCTAACATATGGTGTGTGAGATGCTGTTCTGTGCACAAAGCACCAAAGAAGCAATAGAGGATGATTTGGGAAGAGCCCATTGCATGGCATTTGGAAACCTAAGCAATGGCTAGCTATCACAGTCATGATTAATGATTTGGATTTGCATCCATTCTTTCAATGTTATTACATAGCTCTGAATTGAAAATAAAAATAGACAAATGGCCCAGTGAATAACCCAGGTAAATAAAACCGACCAGACTCAAGGAGGCCCAGAACATGTTTTATTTATGCAGCAATTTGGTAATCTGGGCTCCTAATTGTCAGGGACTCTAGAGAAAAGTATTTGAAATCAGAACCTGTTGTTACAAATTGGAATGTTCACACAATATTCACATAAACAGGCTATTGAAAAATAGCAATACTGGAAATTGCCACAGAACTTGGCACGCTCTCCAACCCAGCAAACATGGCCAGCTTGGGTGGTCAGCTCCCCTGGATACCTGAATCTTTGACTATATTCTTTCCCCTGCAGAGTGGACGAGGTAGGACCCCCTGGAACCACATATCAGGGGAGGAGGGCTGCTTTGGAACCTGTCCCTGCATCAGAAGGGAATCTCTCCTCCTCCAACTGCCCCACCTCACTTGGTTGGCCACCTGTCACCACCAGACAGTGATGGCAGCAAGGTTCAGGGACTCCCCAGTAGCCACTTCTACCCTAAGCTGCTTTCTCCCACCATGGCCTCTTGATTCTTTATCTCTTTGTTCCATTACACTGGCTGCCCTTGGAGAAGAAAATCATAAACTTTGTTTCTTTTAGGCAGCTTCAACATCAGCAGCTCCAACGACTTTTGATAATGAAATGCAGAGACCATTAGGATGTGTCTGGCTTGCTTTATCCCCCCATCTCCGAGGCTCCTGATTGAGCTGCTCTGTGTAATGGCAAACACAAAAGAAGGCAGAGCAAATCCAAAAGGTGGATTAGTAGATGGTCTGTGCCCTCTCAGGCTTCTTCCCCTCGAAACAGAGGAAGCTGTTTAATAAAAACCTGCTTCAAAATTTCTGGGTAGAAGGAACAAAGGGACTTGTAACAAATTAAGAAGAAAGAAACCTTTCCTCTTCCTGAGATAAGCAGTGTGGTGTGGGCTGGGAATGGACCCTGAAATCATGTTGGCCTAAAATTTTTTCTTCTGTCCAGGACCCTTATCCAAGAGGCATAAGATGACATCAAAGATTCCAGAATTACAAAAAAAAAAAAAAAAAAAAAAAAAAAAAAAAAAAGGAATAATTGCACCTAGCTATCAGACCATGAGAGGGTTAAATGAGGATATACACATAATTTGTGTACGTTATAGGGTGTACATAGTGCTTTTCTTCATCTCTTTAGTTTTAGAAGACACAAAAAAATCTACCATCCATCATAGATAGTAATCACAGTCAGTAAAACGGGCCCTTAGGGCTGACCAGCTACTGTAGTTGGAAGTTTTCCTGTGTCCCTGTGGACACAGGAAACTTGACACCAGCTCAAGACAAATCTCTCACCCACCAGTCCCAGAGCTGCTTGGATCCAAGTAAATACACAGAGGCTTATATTATTTACAAACTGTATGGCCAATAGCTCAAGCTTATTACTGACCAGCTCTTACACTTAAATTAACCCATAATTCTTATTTATGTTTAGCCAGGTGGCTTGGTACCTTTTCTCAGTTCTGTCTTCACATCTTGCTTCTTCTGTGTCTGGCTGGCGACTCCTGACTCAGTCTTCCTCTTCCCAGAATTCTCTTCTCTCTTTGTCCCGCCTATACTTCCTGCCTGGCTACTGGCCAATCAGCATTTTATTTATCAACCAATCAGAGCAACACATATTCACAGCATACAGTACATCGCACAGCAAGCTCCCCTTTAGAAAGAATATGATTTACAGGCACAGTAGGCTCTGGTCAACCTAAATAACTTCCTTCCCCATTACAAAGCAGCAGAACTATAAGATGATATGAACATACACGCTTTTCACATGGTTCCCATGGAAGTTTATTCATAAGGGTATTGATGACAGAATAGGAGCAGAAAGAAGACATTGATTCAAGTATCACATGGTTACTTGCCTGCCAGAGCCTGTGAGGCACCCATGGGGCTCAGAAGCTGGTAATCCTACAATACTCACCATCACTAAAGCTACAAATGGGAATTCAATATGCGGCCATTATGGACATCCATTTTGAGCGTGTTGCTCATGGTTCTTTACAGGGACAATGAGTGTGTGTGTGTGTGTGTGTGTGAGAGAGAGAGAGAGAGAGAGAGAGAGAGAGAGAGAGAGAGAGAGAGAGAGTGTGTGTGTGTGTGTTATAAATGTGTATGTGATAGAGAGTGTATGTATGTGGAGAGGGTTCATGGCATCTCATGGGTGTGGAAATTGAGGACGACAACTTTGGAGAGTTAGTTTTTTACACAGGTTCCAAGGATTGAACTCAGGACAGCAGGCTTGCACTGCAGGCACCTTTATCCACTGAGCCATCTCACCAGCCCTGAAAAAAAAAAAAATCCTCATTGTCAGGAACTGGGCATCACACAGGCCAGAAATGGCATATCTTCCTGATTAACAAGTGGGGCCATAGTTCAACCCATCCCAACTTGTGAACTAATCCAGATGACTCTAGTTAGGTTATCTCTACAAAACAACAAAAAGCTACCTACCCTGACCAAGAAGTGTAAATAGCATTTTCCATATCTTCTCCCATCTTAAAAATAGCAAGTCTAAGTGAGTATTAGTATCCCATTCCACAGATGAACAACTGAGGCCTAGGGTCACAAAGTTCATCGTAAAGGAGGATTAGAAACCTCTTGTATGCTAATAAGCTATTGCTATCCAAAAACTTGCCCTCTAGTGATCCATGACATCTCTGTCTTCACAAAATGGCACAGTGAAGAGTGTTGGCCAACAGAGAGCTTCGAGGATACCTACTGGTGTCTGTGGCATGGCAAGGGTTAAGATGGTACAGTGAACAAGTGTGAATCTTGAAGGCAGGAGGCAGATGCCCCAAATTCACCATCACTTCTTCTTAGCCGTGTGACATGGTGCCTGCTGTGTGTGTATCATCTTTAGGCCTCATTTCATGACCTATTATTATTATCACAATCAATACTGTCAAACAGGTGAACCTACTTTCCTATTCTTGGGGCTGTAGGCAAATGTCAGCTATGATTACAGTCTGATGCTTTTCAGTTGCAGTATTGACTTGCTCCTTGATCTTAGGAAACTCTCTCCTGACACGTTAGCCCGCTCATCTGTAAGCAATAGCTGCTGATCCAGCATTTTAGTAATACCCTCCAGCAACCGTTTCCAACACGTAGTGACCTAGAAATCTTTGCGGGATTCTGTGAAAATAGATTTCTCGGCCCCAGGGATTATGACCAAGAACAGCTGGATGGAGCCTGGCAATAGTCAGTCTTTTGAAGGCCCCCATTGGATTTTGATATAACTTGGGCTATGAACACTTCAGAAAGAAAAAAACAACTGCCATGTAAGCCTAGTAGACAAAGAACTATGATGTCTGTGGATAAAGAAATTGACTCACAGGACTTTCTCTGTTGGTAACACAGGCAGCACCAAGCCCTTGACTCCTGATGTCTATACTCTGTTCTTTTGACCAGAAGACTGACTCAAAGAGACACAACAGACTACTCTGGGCTTGAGTCTAGACTACACAGTAGAAGCTCCTGGCACCCCATGGGCATGCATGTGAGGTTAACTCAGCGTCATGGCCTGTTTTCTTTTTCTTCTTTGTGTTGCAGACACATTTGCCAGCAAAGTAGCAGCCACCCAGGACCAGTACGCAGATGCATCCATCGGCAACGTCACCGGAAGCAATGCTGTGAACGTCTTCCTGGGGATCGGCGTGGCCTGGTCCATTGCTGCCATCTACCACGCAGCCAACGGGGAACAGTTCAGAGTGTCACCTGGCACCCTCGCTTTCTCGGTCACGCTCTTCACCATTTTTGCATTCATCAATGTGGGGGTGCTGCTGTATCGGCGGAGGCCAGAAATAGGAGGTGAGCTGGGTGGGCCCCGGACTGCCAAGCTCCTCACATCCTGCCTGTTCGTGCTCCTGTGGCTCTTGTACATTTTCTTCTCCTCCCTGGAAGCCTACTGCCACATAAAAGGCTTCTAAAGGAACGATCAGATATAGTAAATTTATATATATACATATATATACATAAAAAAATTATGTATAATGAACAGAGGAAACTGACATTGGTCATGTTCACTTAACCTGCTGATGGAATCCAGCTTCAAGAGCATACTCTGTACTAGGGCGGAAGTCAGAAACCACCATCTCCCTCCCATTCCCGGGGCATCATCGTGTTGAACAAGGCGTGGAGGCAGGGCCATCTTGCATCTCAGCCTAGAAGGGCTGGACTCTCTCCAAGTTCATAAACCGTTAAGGTTTTTATTTGTTTTTCTTGTTTTGTTTTGTTCCCGATGGGGCCGGGGAGGTGGTGGTTGGCATTTGGTTCAATTTGGTTTTACCTTGTTCCGTTTGGAGAGCTAGGATCCTACTTCTTTTTATGGGAAGCGGTGATCCACCCCAAGGTGAATGGAAGTCATTACGATTCTCTCCTCACCGCCTCCAAACACTTTACACATTACTTTGGATTAAGGAAGGAGCTGGGCATGGAAGAAGAAAGAAGCCACGTCTTTACTATATTACCAAATTTTTCTGCTTATCTCTGAGATGTGAACAGAGGCGAACTGCCTCAAGGAAGCAAAGCATGGGAACTGAAATGGAGCCAGGAAAAGCAATGGTTCTAGACGTAGCTAAGGAAATGGTGCCTGGCAGTCTTGTTCATCAGGCACAGGGATAACGTGCCTAGATTCCCAGGAACACACAGAACTCTTCATCCCTTAACCTCTTGAGCTCTGAACTGTGATTAGCAAGACCTTTATTCCTTCCAGCCCAGCTAATTCCCCAGGTATCCCATCCCAGACCTCCTCCTGCCCACCACCCAACCCCCTGCAAGCAGGAAGATTAACCCCATCCAAAAAAAAAAAAAAAAAGAAGAAGAAGAAAGAAAAAGAAAGAAATCATCATCCTTTTGGTCATCACATGTGTCCAGGTCCCACATTGCTGTTGCCTGGGATTTTTCCATCCGTTTTATTTTCCATGGCTTGCACAATCCTGTTCCAGTCATGACTGAACATTTGCCCTCCTTCATGTGCCTGTTTGGGAATGTTGTTGTGATCCCCATTACACAGTGCATGGACAAAAAAAAAAAAAAAACAAAACAAATAAAACAAAGAGTATCTGTATATAGTAGCGTATAGCAAATACCGTTCTCCCATTCAGCGACGTTGATTGGACATTGAAGACGTATGTGAGTTTTCTTTTCACCTGAGTTGTTACTTTTGAGTTGTTACTGAGTTTGAATACCAGTAGGGGGGAAAAAAAGAAAAAAGAAAATGGCTTAATGTTCATGAATCTGCACGTTCATTTTTAAGAAGCAATAATTGTCCCTGTGAGGAGAGATTAATTATTGAGAGGACCGCAGGAAAACTACAGAGATCTCCATGGGATGTTAGCCATGTAGAACGTATCAGAGGCCTCCAAGATTCACCCATCATTAATTCGGGCAGGCCAAAGAGAGAGGCTGGGGAGAAAAGTGGATGCTTTGGATGTGCCTGGACTTTGAGAGCCACACTTTTTCCCACACTACCCCTCCCCCAAAGTATTTATTGCACATCTGCTCTGTCTGGCACAGAAGGTGGATAGTGCTACTTCGTTTTATTTTTGTATGTAGAAGGCCATTTTGAGCCCTGCTTCATTCACCTTCCAGACCCTGAATTCATTAGCAGGAAAGGAAACCAGGGTGACCAGTAGGCCCCCTAAAGTCCCCTGTGTGTGACAAAGAGGAGATGAATCAAAGGGACTGGACCGAGGCCTCCTCCCTGGAGGATTACACTGGGGATTGTTAACCCTTTGAAGGAAACAGCTCTTTCTATTCAAAAATACCAAAGAGCAAAGTAAAACCCAACATTCCAAAAGTAGTGGTGGCTTCACCCATCTTCTCAGAGACTTCTCTGAGACCTCTGTGGCCCTTTGCATTGATTCAAAGATACTTAAGTAAATGTTGCTGAGACCTCCTTTCTCTTCTTCCGCTGTGATCGTAACTGTCCATTATTTAATAAACATTTTAGTGACTGAGTGAATAGTTAGATACCTGTTACCCATTCAATAGGCCAGGTAATATACTACCTCCTGGTAGCTGAACAGTGACCAAGACAGCCCAGATTCCCACCCCCAGGAGGTATGTAGTGGATGGGATTCCTATTCAAATAGTAAGAGTTGACCTAACCATACTGAGAGGGTTTATCTTGCAAGAGAAAAAATAATTATGACTTCTTTTTAACACAATCACATTAAAATTGTACAACAAAAGCAGTTGACCAAATGCTCATGTTTTTTTCTGGAAAGAATGTAATGTTTAGCTTTGGAAAAGTATTCTTCAGCCTTGGCCAACTGGTAGGTTTGTTTATCTTCCTACTTTAGACCAGGCAGGGTAATCATGGTGGTGACCAAAATCACTGAGAAGACAGGGTTAACCTGTTTTTAATCTATGTGGCAATGATACCTTTCCATAACAAGATACCACAGCCCACCAACATTGGTGACACTGGTGACCCTTGGAGATACATTCTAACCCATCTTGTTTTGATTTTTTTTTAACTTCATTTTAGATTTTAAAAGTGGAAAGCTAGCCTAGAACTACTCAGTAAATACAGTCCAAGTATATACATGATTAAAACATTAGAAAGGTTTTTCACTGTTTTGTTTGTTTGTTTGTTTGTTTTTTACATTCCATCTTTGGAATGCCAATTATCCTGTAGTGAATTTTCACAGAGAACTTCCCAAGAAATTCTTGCTGTTGGTCAGTTTCAAGTTCAAGTTTTTTGGTTTGTTTGCCTGTTCAGTCTTCATGCTGTAGGGAAAATATAATTCTGGATGTTCAGGGTTGTTAATTATTATGTGTAAAATGATTTCATCTTATTTGTTTGATTATTTTATTTTGTGTGTATTGTGCACAGCTGTAGGAGGACAGGCACTCACAGTGCTGTTCCTTAAAATTGGTACACATTATTGACACGGAAAAAAATAATAAAGTTTCTAATTGTTTGTGATTTCATCACCAGCGGCACAGCATAGTCTGTTCTGTGGAATGCCTCCCCTCATGATCACCTACTCCATTCTCCATTGCTTGTTTTTATGTTCTGAAGAAATAAAGACCAAAAAGGGATCAGTGTGCCCGTGGTATCCTCATCCATGGGAAAGGAGACAGCCAGAATTCAGGGTCGAGCAACCATCAGCTCTTTGGTCATGCAGTGTTCTCATTTAAATGTCCCAAGAGTGGCACATGGAGTCTGAGTGTCTGTCTGTCCTGTGATACTGTGATCAACATTGGATGTGCCTTGTTTCCATTGCTTTCTCACCTTTTAGTTTAACTCTATCTTCTTGCTTTTGGCACCCAAGAACATGGACTCAAACTATGAATGGTCAGGCAACTTTCAGCACACAGCACGGTATACGAAAGCCCATCACAATGGTTATTGGAAGAAAAGTTACTTCCCAAGGGGACAAGCAGCTTGCCCACTTGGTATTATGTATTATATTTCTTCTTGCTCCCAGTATAGCTTATGCGTTATGTTATTAATTTCTGGCTCTATGAATTGTATAAATTACTGGGTTTCCTGTCTCATACAATCAAAAGAACACAGAAGAGGTGACACCAGACATAGAATAGGAATTATGGGGAAAAGAAGAGTGCCCTCTTACCGTGGTAGATTCTCGACAGACGGTAGGTGCATGAAAATGACACTCTGTTCATCTGATCATCTTAAAGATTCCCACAGAATCTTTCATCACAGCTTCGTGTGGGCACGTGTGGCACATTTTCAAGGGGGAAGGAAGTAAGGTCCAATTTGAACACTTTTCTTGAGTCAAAGAATCGATAACGCCTCCTGAATATTGATCTTTAATTTCATAGCAAATTGGCAGCCAAAGTTTACTTCTTGAACAAAGAGCAGAGTGAGGACTATAGTGGGGATCCTTGGCCATTTACTGGACTTGAGCCCAGTTCTCTGCCTGATGAACTCTCAAGTGCTGAGGAGCAAACGTCTGTTTGTTCACAGACAGTGATCCAGGGCTTCCAACCAGGAAGCTTTCAGAGAACCTTGCTCTCTATAGTATAGGTGCACTAAGTTTTTGTGGCTGTTGCTTCTCAAATATAAGATGATAGCAAAAACGCACTGTCTGAAACAAGCCTGAGGGATGGACAGGTAGCTAGCTCCTTGCATCTCACGAGCATCCCCTCCCCAAGAAGTGATCTCAACCCAAGCAGAAACACATTGTTTCCATCATCCTTTCCACACCAGGCCTTCCTCATTAGAAACATCATGTGTTCACATTTCTGGGCTTAAGCTCTCAAAAGAAAATGAGAGGGGCCAGTTTGCTCTCACATCTGACAGCTTTGTCGAAGAAATTAGAGCCCCCCCCCTCTTTTTCTAAAGCAACTCAGCTTCAAGAAGACGTCTTTCATTTTCCTTCTGAGTTGAAAATGTGGTATCCATCTCTTGATTTTGATTTTCCTTTTTCTGATCTTGGGAAACTATACCCAGAGCAAGTCGTGGCTGGACCTTTATGAGTTTAAGAATGTGTGGCCATTTCCCCATCGACAATGTACATCCTAACTTACAACTATCATCTACCATGCTCTATAAGAATCATGCCTCTTGGGCAAGGCATTCTAACCATTGGCAAAAACTAGAAAGTGTGACTATCAGGTTGGCAAATAAGTGGTGTGTCACAGAAAAGAGACATGCGAAACCACATTTATCTTACTGAGGACATGTGTTCTTGTGAATAGATTCATTAATGTGTGTTCGTGACTCCCTACATATTTTATTTGATTTCTTTTGTAATGGATTGGGGATTTTGCTATTCTTTTCAAACACTATTATTGCCGTAGCCATTGTTTTCACCCAGGCCCGCACATTTCAAAGGTTGGGTGGTCCTGATGGTACTCTATCACCAGGGATACCGTGGGAAAGCAACATAACTGAAATAGTCAGGTGTTTCATTCTTAATACTTAACCAGGCCATGGGTAACAATCTCCCAAAGCAGAGAACGTCCTTCCCGCAGAAGGGCCAACCACTGAGAGGTAGAATTCCTAAGAGAGGCAGGGGGTGCTTTTGCTGTCCCGTCCATAGGGAATGGTAAGTATCCAGCTTGCTGTGACTTTGCCTCAGCCTGCCAAGGTGTCCAAACAGATGCACTCAAGAATCTCCAGATTTTTCAGTTTTGTCAAAGGTTCTCTGATTCCATTGCCTCGAGGGACATTGACGCATCATGAGTAACTTTGATGTACTTAACTTTACAGTGCAGCCTTTCCTACCAGTATTGCCCAACTTCTGTCATTCTTCATCGGCCACCCTTAGTGCACTCAATAAACTTTGTGACGCCCACTGTTAGTGCTCATCAACAGGGGAAGGCTCATGCTACAAGGAATTGCTCAGGAATTTTTCTCCAGAGAGCGAACTTGTCATAGAAAATCAACTAGGATGACTTTCCACAGAGACAACAGATTTTAGAACAAAGTGTAGCATCTCCACAAATGCTTGGGATGTGTGGTACCCTAGAGTTACATGCTAATTCACTAATGTCTTTGGGGGTCATATTTATCATGCCCAGTGTCCATCTCATGGCCTATTCTATCAATATCTGTAAGTACAGAGTGGGAAAAAAGTAAGACATATGTCCCAAAACCCCATGAAGAGCTTCTTCTAAAGGCGTCATACGTAAACACAGAAAAATAGATATGACTCTAAGAACTATGAGAGGCTTGAGTGTTTCACTGGTTACTGTGTTTCGGGTAGGCAATGTGCAGGAAAACTCACATTAATGACCAAATAGACCAAGAAAGAAATGACCACACATCAGGGTTACTGGACCTGCTTTAATAGTTAACGCAGAGAGCCCATCCCTAATAATTTGTGTGCTACAAAGACAAGTATACTCTGCCAAATCTAAGAATGTACTGGAGGCAGGGAACGCTGATTATTGGGATGACTATACAGCCCTCTCTACCGGCACTCCTTGCCAGTGAGTGTACAATCTGCAGAACTGCTTCTTAGACTCCCTTGCAAACATGTAGTAGAGGAGATCAGTTTTGCAAGAAGGAGATCTTTTCTAAAAGTGTGGTTGTTCATTTGCAATGTCCCACATCCATTGTGAAGATCACAATCCTGAGTTTTCTTTCCAAATAAGAGGACTACCCCTATGTATTAAATGTATTCATTAAACCAGATATGGAACTGCTTCACAAAAGATTTCACCGAAGAAATAAACTAGGCAGTACTTCAATGATATGAATCATATGATCGTAATGGTTGCTTTTGTGAAAAAAAAAAAAAACAGACTCTTTGTGAATCTTTCTCTACATTGCCAAATTCGTTTTAGCAAACATTAGACTTGAAAAATATCCCAAAGAAAAATCTTAGGAGTTTTTCCAACTGCATTGCAGTAATGCTCATGGAATCAAGATGTATGGTTAAGAAAATGATATGAATTAGCTACACTTTGACAAGATTATATTTTTTAAATGAAATAATTTGGCACAAAGAACATGTGTTAAGTAGAATTTCATCACGTATTACCCTTATTTAAGATATTTGAAAGTCATTAACCTTAAGTAAGAAAGAGTCCCAGTTTCCTAAGACAACTATGTAATTTAAACTCATTCTCCTGTTTGACATGAAAAATCAAAGCTGGGCATATATAGTTTTTGGCTTGGGCAACTAAAGAAAAGTATGCTTTTGGCATACTTTCCATGTCATTGAATTATTTTATGGAATACATTAGAGCTGTGCAGATGTCTCATAAAAATATTTTTCAAGAATTTCCTTCCATTTTTAAATGTATAATGCTTTTAAATTACTCAGCTTGGTAACGTAATACTTCCCCCCTTTTAAAAGATGACTTTATTTTGATATTGTTACTACCATTTCAGGACTAATTATAATGTTGAATCGATATATGGAATGGAATATTGAACTTGAGTCTTGCCCCTGTAACCACATGGTCCAGGCAGATTTACCAGTAGTTAAATGTTTCTGATAGACCAGCATTCTTGGGTATAACTAATGTGAATGTTGCATTTAGTCTTTTCTTCTACCAAAGGCTTGCATTTTAACTGGTGCAAAACCAAGTTCAAAGTATTTGGATTACTAGCTGTAAGATTCTTTTCCTTGAAATGGGACATTGTTTCAACACTGGCTCCCCTCTATCCTATTTCTCCCACACCATACAGATATGTACATTAAAAACAAAAATGAGTTTCACATGTCTAGTAACTGGAACTGCATTCTACATATCTAGGGTTGCCCAGAAATCCATGTCAACTTAGTTTCTTTCAAAACATATCTCTGTCATAAATGGAGCAAAGTTGCTCTTAAAGGTGTACATTCCAAGTTGTTTGAGAACTGTTTGGAATAACAAGTATTCTTCCCAAAACAGATGTAAAAATCTTTTTTAAAAAAAGAAGAAATTCATCTTTATTTTGTTTATTTAGCCATCATTTCAGATAGGAAGCCTTTAGGGTTGATTTTGTTCTGTCTGCTTTTTTGAATGAGTGTCAAAAACAGTTCTTGGGAAAAAAATTGGTCAAGGCCAAATTCTGGAAGTTAATAGGATGGAATTTTATATTTTCACTTGAGAGATGGTACCAAGCAGCCAGGTAACCATGTATCAGTTAATACTTTCTAGAAATGTATTTTGGCATGTTGGGAGATACAGAGGAGGGGTCTCACCCAATCTGTCCACAGATATTTTATCACCCAGCCTATGGATCTTTCACTAGCTCTTTTTAAGGTTAGATACCCACAACAGAGCCAACACCCTCCCCACAACTTTCATGCCTGTTAATTGTTTAGTCTCTGCCATTTCTCCTCCAATACCCTACTAGCCCGACCAACCAGTTGCCCATGAGACTTCTCAAGCCGTCCTCTCAGGGCAAGGCATGGAGCTGGACAGGTGCAAAGCCTTTGGAAATCATTTACAATTGTTACCATTAAGCCTTCAAAAAATGTTTTCCTTTGAAACTCCAAGAACAGAGTTTCTGCTGTCATCAGTATCTTACAGGAACTTTGACTCCAGCGGTCATGTCATTGGTCAAATGAAAAGAAAGATTGCTTTGTTACTGCTTAGGATTCCTTTCACACTGCTTCAGAGCTTCCGCTAATCAATATCAGCTTTCACAGCCAGTAGTATTCTGTCTTTACCTCAAATTTAGAGTTGTTTCATTTTAAAAAAATCAGAATTATTTTGGGTCTCTTTAAAGGCGTGACAAAATATTTAATAATTTTTCAAAACCAAGACAGAAGGAAGGAAGAGTCTGCAGAAGCTGCTGGGTTAGAAATGATGACAGAGTTTTTAGTGGACTGTCTCGGTGTTTTGCCCTTCTTGGTAACTTTATATTTACCCCATTCCCAGTAGAATGTTCTCCATACTCAGTCTATAAGAGGATACAGAAAGAGCAAGAGCATTGGTCTCCACTTTCTATCTTTTTAAATCCTCCCAGGGAAGAGAACAGCTATTTCAGAGCATATAATGTAGGGGACAGGGGAATGCCAACTACTTCACTGGTTAAACCAAAAGCTTTGAACAAAAGCACACATCATTTTGAGTGTCTCTAAATTAATCCTGTGCTCAGTAAACAGCTATCATAAAATGGGTGGAGCTAGATCAATATCAAATGGGTGATTTCAGATTGACAAGGGGTCAGATAAAAGTCAAGCCAGAGAGGCATAAAATGAGCCAGTTTAACAAAGCCCCCATCCACGATCACTCACTGACTATCCACTAAGTTCAAACTTCGAAAAATAATAATAATTCAGTCTAGCCAGTGGAGCCATTTCAAAGTCAGACTTTATGTTTTTGACACGAACTCATAATCTTCAAGCATTTGTTTTGATAAAATGTTGTATTAAGTATCATAAGGTAAGGTGAAGAATTAAAGGCAGAATGACTTAAGACAATTAACACTGGCCCTGGATTTAATCAGATTCCAATTACAGTCTTCTAATTAAATTAACCTTTCATTTTGGTCTAAGGATATTTTATGAATGTGAGATTATTTAACGGGGTCATTCTGAAACTGATCAAAGAACTTCCCTTTAATAAAAATAGAAGTAATGATTTTCTTAATTTTCACATTCTATCTTTCACCATCAAGATGAATGGGTTAGGATTCCACTAGCGCATTCCAGAGTCTTCTATGAGCCAATCACCATGTGAGACTGGGCTGTTAGTTAGCATTTCAAGTTGTAGAAAGCTTGTTCTTGGCATCATTTGCTTTGTCATTATCGAAGTTCTTTCTACTAACTACCAACATTGAATGTCCTTGACGTGGTGGCTTCTGGCTCCTCTCTGAGCTAAAACTGCATTCTTCATCAATTGACAGCATCTAGAGAAGAGGACCTTAGATTCTCTCTGAGTACATAGTGCTCTCTTCATTTGAATGCCCAGTCATCATCAGAGAGGAGACTCAAAGGCTTTCTCTTTTGGAAAGGTAGATAGATCTATGTGTTTCAGAAAGTTATGAATCTTCAGATCCCTCCGGCTTTTGTTTCATTGCTACATGACAGATGGATGATGACTTCATGTCGTTGTTTTCCAGAACACATTAAGCCCCCCTGTGGTCAGTAGCTTCCTGTTTCCTTCCTCTGGTAGGCATGAGCTAAAGATGCTTTACATTGCCAACCAGTTGCTCCTCCTTGTACTCAATTAACAGAACAAGTACAAAGCCAATTGAGCCACATGCATCTGGGAGGAACTTACCAATTTATTTGAAAATAATTACTTGTACACTGCTGGGCGGAGGGAATGGGAAGTTTCCTCCATTTGAAGAAGCGCCTAAAAGGTTGGAATGGATTTCAACTCATTGACCTTCTGAAGGCCAAATCCATTCTTCTTCTAAGGGTGACCTTTAAGTTTTCACAATGTCTCACACTGAAAATAATTCCCCTTTTATTTTGCATTCCTTAAGCTCCCCAACAGATAGGAGAAAGAGATTGTCAGCACTATTTTCTACTAAACTATATAAAATTATGAACAAGCTGCCCAGTGGCCAGCAGTCCACCCCTTCCAAGTTTATTTAAAAGTACAAGTATTCTAGAGGAAAATGAAAAAAAAAAAAAAAAGGATACCATTTGCTACAGATTCAATTGTCTGTTAAATACCCTCTTTGTTATGGAGAAATGACTACTCCAAAAGATTTCACAGAAAGACTTCTTAAATCATAACCATAGCAATTACCTGGACTGCCACAGCCACAATGCTTCCTTGGTGATCTGAAATGGAACATAAAACACAGAAAAAGCATGTAGACATTTTCACAAGGAAAGGAAGGAAAAAAGTAATAACAGAGCTCTGCTTATGTAAACAAAGAATATTTCCGTGGAATGAATGTAAGCTTTCTCTTGAAGGAATCCCAATTGGAATGTCTTAAGAAATGACAAAACTATTTCAACATCAGTGGGAGTAATGCGTCCCAGTTTTATTAGTCCTGAGCCACAAAGCCAAATTTGTGACGGGGAAGGAAGGGGTAACCAAACATGACTGACACATTGCAACAGAAAAAGTGGCTTTGTGAGCCTCAGCGTAGAGAGGAGAAATTTAAATGGGTAATATTTTTGTTCCAAGTATAATCATTTCTGTGACTGCCGCTTGGGGATAAAAATACCCTTCCTTTTCTCATTATAGGTTTCCATCCAGAGCTGCCGTTCAGTTGCAGCAAATGCATCAGATTTTTAAATTGCAACGATTCTGTCACATCAAATTTGACCTCTATTTCACTTTTGATTAAGAAATAGTAAACTGAAAAAAAAAATAGGGTTTCATCTTTGTAAAAATAAATATGCACCGTAGGCATTTTTTGCTGATGGCTGCCTTAAGCAATCCTGGTTGTGCTGTCAATCAAAGGGAAGCCTTTGCTTAAGGAAGAGAAAGTCCTTTCTCCAACAAACTCAGCCTTCCTTCCATTCACACAAATGCCTGTCAATCTTCATCAACCCCTGCCAGAGCCACACCCCTTAAGCTGACCCAGGTCTTCCAGCCAAGCAAATTGCAATCTCTAATTCTGCCTGCTTACTGGCTTGTCCCCCTTAACTCGTGCTCACCGGACAGCCCAGAATGTCCCTTGAAACCTTCCCTCTGTTCAATCTTTTCCAGAAGCTCTTGGGATTAGCAAACTTTCACACGGATTTCACTAAGAAAACATCAACAACTCATTTGCTTGTGCTCAGCCAAGAAACTGTGAACACATTTAGTCACAGCGTTAATTACCCTGAAGTGATAAGGTGACTGTCACCTAAGTGGTGGAAGAGGATTGTAATGTTATTACGAAAATAACATTATATGAAGAAAGAGTGTAGACTTTTCTAGAAATGGACTTTCAGGGCATCACGTTTAATAACATAGAAAATTATATAGGAAGGCCAGAGCATAAAACATGGGTTAGAATTATATTTTATGGACACGTTTATTATATATGCTTGACTTTCTAAACCTAAAAAATGGTCTATAATTAAACCAACACCCATGGAATCTAGCCCTTGCTACTTGGTGAGCTTCTGGAGAGAAAATCCAGTATTGATCTTCCCATCCCACATGGAAAAGCTTTGATGTAAGAATGCAATTAGGGTGACAAGGGTAACTATATAAAGGTTGTTTTAGAATAAGCAACTACAGCGATTCTTAAAAGTTTGGTCCGCAGCCAAGCCGCATCAGCAGGGACTTAGGAAACCTGTGAAATATGCAAATCAACTGCTCCCACTTGAGACCCCAGCCCTCCCTCTATAAATCAGAAATGCCAGGAGTAGGCGCCGCACTGTGGGTTTTAACAAGCTCTTTGGATCGTTCTAATGCATGCTGCAGTTCAAAACCATCGATCCACACAGTGCTCTGCATGGCTAAGAATGATCAATGTCACCCCCTCTTTAACTCTGCTCCCCCAGAAAGAAGCTTAAAGGCTTAAATGGCAGCCTTCCTCTCGGCACAATAGACTCAGACATGTGGGTTAAAAGTCCATAATTCAGACTTAGAATTAATTCAATTTGAAGGAAAACTAACTTTACAGTGGCTTCTTGTTTTTTCTTCTTTTCTTTTCTTTCTTTCTTTCTTTTTTTTTTTTTTTGAATGGGACTCCAGAAATCCTCTCTTCTCTGAGTCTTTCTTTTAAACTATAACTGTGCATGTACTTTACCTGACCACCCCACAGTCCAGAAAACAACTAAGGAACCTGTCTCTCATGGTTGGTTATCTGGGTTATACTTAATGGGAAACTATTTTGTAGTGGTCCTGCATCCTGCTGAATGAATGTCTTCTGGTTTGAGGAGTGGGAGTCTACTGAGGTAGAGTGACTACTGGTTAGAGTCTGGGAAGCTGATTCAAGATAAACCACAGGGCTCATAAGGCTTGGACACAACAGGAGGCGCCATAGGCATCACTCTAGGTCCCCCCTGGGGTCAACTTCCAAGGCTCTCTTGCTGGCACTGGAGTGCTGAATATTCAGGTCACTTGGCAGATGGGAATGTCTTAAAAAGCTAGGCTAAGATATTGAGTTATGTGAGTATGTGTGGATACCTGTCTGTCCTCTAAAATCTAACCCAAAACCCTTGAGTACTTAAAATACCTGCGTGTGTTTGTCCTTGCTTTGGAGCCAGAAATGCAATTCAAGAATCCATGTGCCTCTGCTGTTGCTGGTCAAAACTGAGCGCTGATTGTCCATTTGCGCTGGTGGTGTGGGGGGATGCTTTCCCGATAAAGCCCTCTCTCTTGCCCTGTACCTCTCAAACAGACCTGACTACTTATAGCCCCAGTCCCAGCACAGCCCATTTGGTCTCAATCATCATCCCCCGCACCTCCACTTACATATTCTTCTACTCAAAATCAAAGCCTCTCTGAGAAGTCACATCACCACGGCAGACCATTGCCGTGATGGGATATAACATTCGCAGCTGAAGGCCTCAGTCAGATTCCATGCAGTCTCCTCAAATATGTTCACTAAGATCCAAAGCCTTGATATTTTTTTCTGACCTTTGAAAGTCACCTTGGAAGCCTCCACAGCAGAAACTTCCAAGGTGAAAGTGCCACGCATCTTTCCTCGGTCCACAATCCACGCACTGTGTAATTTGCTCCGATCCCGAGGCCTTGAAATAAACCTGGATTTGAATCGCAAAAGAGCAGGGAAACAGTTGGATAATGAAAGACCCCTATTGCGTAGAACATCAAAAAGGCTCGGACATGAGAAGGTGGCAGATGATTGTTTTAGAACCATAAGCAGATTTGCCTGTGAGTACCATTCCCAGTGATAGTCACAGGTTAATGGGACAACACAAGTCTCCTCCCCAAAAGCCATATTAACCACCGCTGGCACAACTGTTACTGTAACCGGACTTCCCCGGGGTTTATTTGTAGAGTACAAAGCTCACACCAATGAGATGTCTCATTCATGGCTCTCTTAACAAGGGCCAGGAAAGGAAATGGCTGTTGTACATATGGACAGAACATGGCTCTACCATGGGCAGTATTCCATGGAGCAGGCAAGAGAGTCGAGATCTCCAGTTGGAAACTAATTCACAATTGTCTCATGCCTCTAGTGGCTGTTAGCGGCCATTCTTCACCACTGAACAAAGTTGGTGGATGATTTAAGGGTAAACTGAATTCATGCTGAGCAATTTTAACAAGCAATCCCTATAGAAAAGGTTGGCACGTCCTCATGCCTGAAAGCATCTCTGGAAAAGAGATGAGCACAAACAAGTCCTCCACCCCGACCCCACAGGCTAAAGGGTAAAGAGCAAAGTGTACAGATGTACTCCCAGTGTAAGGGAACCCTCACAAATAACCTTCGGAGGCAAAGAGCAGGAGAAGGGAAAGACAGACAAAATTAGAGGTAATCTTAGCGTGAGTGAGTGTACACAATCCTCACATTCCTCCAGCTCAACCTAGAGATCGCCCATGTCTAAGGCTGTATTTTTAATAACTTCATCACACTTGGTATCTCATGAATGGTGGTTTGGTGGTGATAATAGTGACGGAAGCTTAGCTGAATCTTTCAGATTTGAACCTCTCAGGCCAACAAAGGAAGTCTACAAAGATTATCGTTTTCAGCACACAACACATACATGAAGGTGTGTACCTCCTATGTTAGTCATTCTGTGGGGAAACACAATGTATAACAATCAGAAACTTTCCGGTGTATTCCTTCAGTATTTTAGAGATAAAATTCGGCGAGGAAAGGAAAGGTAACATGCCCATGATTGCTAACTGTGTTAAAATTACGATCATCAGAAGTACTGTTACAAATGCTTGTGTAAAATACCTACAGCAATGGATCAGTACTATTTGAATTTAACTGTCAGTTTGTGCTCATTAAATATTTTTTTATCTGTGGTGTTCTATGATCCTGAAATAGTGACCGTACACCTGATAGGACCGGGAAAGAAAATGGCCTCATTGAAATGTTAGAAGCAGAGAAATTTATTTATTGTCTTCTGCCAAAGAAAATTGTTTAATGATCTGTAAAATGTAGATTAACTTCTTGTATTATGAATGTGATTGTAAGAAATGCTCACTCCATCACTTACCTTTTGAAAATGAATCTTTTTGTGTTTCTCATGACCAAGGGAAATAAGTTTAAGCCGATGTAATACACAGAAGTCTAAGAAAAAGAAAGCTATAGTTGGGTTTGAAAATTCAGTGGCACATTTATCAGTCTTTTCCTCAAATTCGGACATCACACTAGGTTGCATTTGGAGACCTTAAACACACCAACACTAATGACAGCTCTTGTCTCACAGAGAAAGCATTAAAACATTTCTCTTCGAGAACAGTGAGTGGACAGAAATGACTGTCTAATTTTCTCACCCAACCACTCCATACACGTTGTTGACTCAGAGGTCTACCAATGTTGCATAGAGAGTTAATAGACTGTGTATGCCAATTTAATCTGTGCAGTTAGCAAGAACTAGCCATTAAACTATATATTTAAATGTTTTGTAAATAAACTTTTGATTACTACAGTTTTGTTCAAACTTCTGTCTTTTAAAATAATTAGACTTGATTTGAATTTTTTAAATAATCTGTTATATTAGATGTTGCGTTATTGACTGTGATTCAATGTACACTCAGCCATATTCCTGAGGGAAATATCAGTCCTATCGACTCTCTTGGCATGAGCCAGAAGCTCTTAGTTTCTCTAAGGACTTTAAGTATAAAGAAAAAAAAATAAAAATAAAAATGAAATGCTAGTGAAGAAATAAGAAGCCTATTGTATAAAATGTATTTTTAAAAATCTTAAGATTCCTGTGATTTACACTGCCTGTTAATCTAGTCTCTTTGTGGAATAACCACAGCATATTCGTTAAAACAGAAACACCAAATATTTGTGATCTTTGTATAGCACCTTGTTATAACATGTGATTTCAAATAGTAAACATCTCTGTTGTGATCATGTGAGCCCACAGAAGAATAAGTCCCTGCTGTCATGTAAAATCCAGCTCTCAGAATTGAGATTCCCTGCAGCTGCTGTATCATCAATAAACAAGAATTAATTGTGAAAAAAAATACTTTTTAAGTTTATGATCACTGTGCATTTTGTTAATGAATTCAGAAAATTTTATTTTTACCAGAAATTCTCTCAGCCAGTAAATACAACTGCTGATTTCAACCATACTATCATTTCTGTGGTTTCTATATTCTTGATCTAACTACCAGAAAAAAAAAATTGGAAGCTCGGTGCAAAGTATGTCCTAACAAAGATACAATAAATGACTTTTCCTGCATGCTGCCTGAGATATATTGTAATTTGAAATGTCTTATCAAAAAAAGTATCTATTTCATAACCCAAACTGTAACTGGCAATATTTCTTATGTGTATAACTGATCGTATGTCAATATCAAAGGCAATGTCTGTCATACATATATGTTATATGTGCTGTTTAATTGTGTTAAGCTGTAATTTGTGAGAATGTCATTGCCTGAACTAGTTGACTGTGTACAAATCATTGTCTTCACTGTTTTCCTAATCTCACCATATTTCCTAACATTGAAATATAAATGTTTGTAAATGAGTCATTCATATTCTATCAACTTTCACGTACTTTTTTGTGTGGCTCCGGTAACTAATATGAACAAAGGCAAATCAAAATATTCATTGTTGCGGGTCCAGGGACATTTTAGTTAATGGCCAAAATTTACTTATTCATTCAGTCAACAAATATCTACTAGGTACCTCCTGTGTCCTTTACCAAATATTGGAAAAGTTCTTAATAGCCAGAGAAATCACCAATCTGTCTTCTGCTGAGGATTTTTCATCTCTCCCTAAGCCATGCTATGAACACCGTGGACTTCAATTATTTTTATTTCTCCTATAACAAAATCCAAAATTGTCTACAAAGGAGCCCTAGCTTAAGATGTAGTATATTTGATCTAGGAGAATGCACTCATGTAAGTATTAAGTCTCAAGGTCAAATTTGAAAGAAACAACAGTGAATTTTAGGGGTTTGCTCCAGACTTAGTAAGAGCTTGGGGAGGCGGTGAGACACTTGAAAGATTCACTGTTGAAAATTGTATATACTGTCTGCTTTCAGATATAATCTTACTGTTCTATGTGGCCCATAAACTGCAACGTCAGTTCTCATGTCATAAAATAGTACCCTGTGGATGACTGAAGATGTTCATAAAAGACAAGGGGATTGTCTATTGAAAGGTAAATAAACATGTCTAGAAGACCATAGAAGGAGAATGGTTATACCACCATGATATTTTCTAAGTGATAGTTTTATTTACATATACTATAACTGCTTACTGCTTTTTAAACGTGCATGTACATGCATACACACACACACACACACACACACACACACACACGCACACACACACACACACACACACACACACACACCAGACCTAAACCTCCCACAGCATTCCCACTGTGATCGAAGGAGCTGCTCCCAATGGGTTTCATGATAAGTTCTGAATATAAGAGACAAATGGGCTCCAAATTTATCAAAATCAGAAGGCAGCGGAAAAGCACACTCAAAAATTGAAGGCCTGGGGTTCAAGTGATGGTTCAGTTGTTAAGAGTGGTGCTCTTACAGAGGACCCAAGTTCTATTCCCAGCATTATCAGGCAGCTCACGTCTACAGCTACCTAGAGCTCCAGACCTGGGGTGTCCACTGGCCTCTTCTAACCTCAATAGTCTCTCTCTCCCTCTCTCCCCCCAACTCACACACACACACCACACCACACCACACACACACACACACACACACACACACACACACACACATACACACACTAATAAAAATAAATCTTTAAAACCCCTAACTAAAATTCAAGTAGATAATTAGAAGGAAAAGTGGGAGAGGCTGACAGATGATGGAGACTCGTCCTTCTCCCCACGGTTCATTAACTGATCCACTCGCCTTTAATATTAACTAAACACAGAAGGCGAGCTTAGAGCTGGCCACACAGCCACACTTGGACATTGCAGAACAGTGCACGTGGACTCAGCCTCGTGGCACCATCAACCTACCTGCATAATTTGCACCAACCTGAACCCCAGTGTCCTTGGTTGTAAAGCTACAGGTGTCACTGGTGCTGACCTTAGCACTTGCTCTTTAGGGTCATGATAAGCATAAGCGTACACAGTGCTTGATACAAGGCTTGATACTCAGCAAATGATGGTCGCTGTTTACATCCTCTACAGTTACGGCATCTCTTGTTCTAATAACCACTCTTAGCCCCATTTCTTCATCCACTGGGTCAGTTAAGTAAGAGTCCCCCTCCCTTGATAGCTGATCACATGCCCCATTCTGACTCACCCTACCTTACTTTCTATAATAACACTGTTGACTTCGTCCAGCAGAAATCACCTTAGACTTGAAAATCCATCTTGGTAATTTTAACCCTCCGACCACCACCATAGACCTTGGCTTTAAGTCTCACTGCCCCTTTATTTTCTCAAAGTTGAGCTTTACCCTGCTGCAGAGTACTGCTGCAATTGTCCTGTTCTTGAGTGTATAAGTCTTTCCCACTACCTTGTCAAGTGTCTGAATAAATGTTTCTTTAACGCCAACACCACTCATCATTTTGAAAGATGAAAAGAATCAAGAGGCTAAATTAGCTGTATTCACTTCATTAGCTGTAACCAAAATTCCCGAAGTACTTCTTACCAGCCAGGCAATATACTTAGCATTTTATTTATTTATATTATATCCCTGGTCCTCACAAAATCTCTTTGGAGTGGGAACAATTTGCAGTCCTTTACACATGTGGGAACTTGAGCTTAGAGAACCTAACTAAGTATTCGCCCCAAATGCCAAACTTCCATAGTCACTAAGTGGCAAACCAAAATTCAAATTCAAATTTATTTGACTCAAAAGCTCAACCTTGGCAATCATCGCTTTATTCTGCGTTTTGAAAATCAAAAATTGAAAGTCTCTATTTAGAATAAGCTCTCAAGCTTACAGAAAAATCTCAAAAAATAATGCAACAGCAAATCTATCATAAGTATGTAGATAGATAGACATATGGATAGAATAGACCAGATCAGATACATCCTTAACTTACATTTGTATCAGGCCAAAGAAACTCCATACGGATTTGATACATATCTCCATAGTAACAATCATAAGACATAATTATTATCCTACTTTTTGTGGTTTTTGAAGACTTTTATATCACCCACATGAAAGGAACGAACACTGAATAAGTTCTGCATGCATCACCGAAGTCTCCGTGGAAACAGCTTGCCAAGGTCACCTTCAGTAGTATCACATAACCAGAGAGAGCAGATATATTTATTCTTGTTTCTTTGGCAAGGGTTATCTGCAGGCATCTGATTTGGGAACAAAACTTATATATTTATATATAATTATATCTAATTCCTTTCCTAAATTAACCAATGGCTATTTTATTTTCACAAATCAGGTTCTGAGGTTATCCTCACAGCATCTACTAGCAGGTCATAGGCAGTAGTAGTTACTTCATAGAGGGGATTGATTACAAATCTGAAATGACCTTGGACATGACAGAAATTCTCTTTTACAAATGAATATTTTGTTCTGACTTTCCCCATAACACTATCTGTGCTGAAGCACTAGTTTTATCATTTCTAAAGAGCGGATTCTTTAGGCGTGCCTAGTAGGTGTATATACATACACACACACACACACACACACACACATACACACACACACACACACACACACACACACACACACACACCACCGTACTCTGCTTTGAATAAGATTCAACTATAAAGTGGCAGTGAACCTTGACCCCGTTTTGAGGAATAATGGTGGCCCCACTGTAAAGACACAATTAGTGTGAGTCCACACTCAAGCACTGCTTGGTACCTTAGCCACATCCTTTTCAGGTGTTCTGCTTCCGTGTCTCAGGTACTGGCTGAAAATAGAATGCAATGAAATATGTTCAGGGTGTCTAGGGTGATAAATCCCTACAGTGGAGCTCTCTAAACAACCCAGGAATGCCCCATCTACCTGAGCCATCAGAAGGCCCTTCACCACAAAATATCTGACATCAAAGGGGATTTTATTGTTTCCAGTAGCAATGAAAAATAATTAAGGGGACCACATACACAAGTGGCTTCCTTTATGATCATTTTTATTTGTATATGTCACTAAAAAACAAGGTACGGTGTGATAAGCATCCATCAACAGAGACTAGAAAAATAAAACAAAAGGTCAGGCCTCCATCAAACAGCTGTAACTGTCTGGCAGCTCATAATTCTTTTTCTTTGTAAGTAAAAATAATGCGAACAACCTCTTTTGGTTACCATGAGAACGAGAGGACAAATAACCAAATGAGTTTCCTAGATGGGAAAATGCATGTGGCCATCTGTTTTAAACTCAAGCCAACAAATTCCAAGCATATGGAAGGCCCGATCCCAAAGAAACCAAGACTCAAAGATGCAAATGTTAAAAAAAAAAGTTGTTATTAATTAACCCAAGAGTGTTCGAGTTTGGGGGACAGCGTGGTAAGAAATTAGGGGGGGATATCTTGTTGTTTGGGGACAGTATGATAAGAAATTAGAGGGAGAAATCTTGGAGTTCGCTTCTCCTACTGATTACAGAAAATCTGTGTTTTGTGATTGAAGCCACCATAAGGTTTCATTTTTTTATACAACAGTGAGGACTCCCACTAAGCCCGAGTTTTGTAAATTCTTTTTTTCCCCCCATGTATGTTGATATACGCATATATGTGGATATGTGTGAGTGTATGTATTTGCTTGTGTGTGCACATGCAGAGGTCAGAAGTCTATGTCAAGTGGCTGCCTCGGTTGCTCTTCTGCTTGCACCCTAGCCATGAAATTACAGACATGCTGGACCGCACCCTGCCTCTCTGTGGGCACTGGGGATCTGAACTCAGGTGTTCATATTTCACAGCAAGGACTTCCACCCCTGAGCCGTCTCCTCAGCCCCTCGGAGCTCTGTCAATAGGAGAAAGTTTGGCTCAAAATGCCGGCCTGTGTTAGTTTTGTTGACCAGTCTGAACACCCACCCTTCCCTCCAGTCTCCTTCTCTGAGACTTTTCAATTCACAACAGGAGCAAATGCCCAGCCAGGCCATGTGTCAGAAGCTATTTGGGACCAAACTCAGAGGTTAGTTCTATTTATCAAGAACCTGACATGGGTCAAGAGTGAGTTTTAAAAATACATACATGTGCAATGGGTTCAAAAGAACAAAGACAGTACCAGTACCTTGGGAATTCAAAAAATAAAAATAAAATAGAAAAAAACAAAAACAAAAAACAAAAAACATAGGTAAAATGTCAGTTTCCTTTAGGCCACCTGATCAGGGCACCTCGTTCCACTTGAGAAAGGCAAGCTGTAGTGGAGGAAAATGTCACTTCGCCCACGGGTGGCATGAAGGTTTCATCTGATAGATGACCCTTGCGAGATTGCTGTGCCTCAGTTTGTACTCAGCGAGGAGAGGCCTGAGCATCTGCAGCGCCTCTGGATTGCCTTTCTCTCAGCCCTGGGATCCTCCAGAGAATCACCCACCAGTCACAATAGAGAGCATGCATTCCCAAACCAGATTACTTGGGTTCAAATTTTGTCTCTGCTAAATTGCACAATCACAAGCAAGCTATTTATTATCCCGATGCTTGCTTCCTCATAATTAAACAAGGGAAATAATGGCATCTTCCTTATGGTTTTCTTATAAAGTTGAAGTGAGTTAACTAACATAACCTAAACCCCTTAGAATGCTGACACACAGCGGGTGCCAGCAAAGGTCACACACTATTGCTGCAGCTCTGAAGACAGAGCTACGCTTGGTTCTATATGTTCACTATCCGTAGAGAGTTGTGACGTGACTGACTGGACTCTTATTGTATTGGAGACAATGGGGAAGAACTGAGTATAGCAAAAGCCACAGCACGGAATATACAAAAGTAAAATAAACCAGTGAGGTAGAAAAGAACAAGGAATTATTTCAATGTAAAATATGAAAAGAAACACAGAGTTGAGGCGATAGGTGGGTAAGTGTTGTGTGTGGTGCACAAGTATGAGGACCCAAGTGTGATGATCAGAACCCACAAATTAAGCTATGTCTGCTGGCGTGCACTTGAGATCACAGCTCTGGAGAGGCAAAGACAGGACAATTCCTGGGGCTCACTGGCAAGCCAGCCTAGCCCAGTTAGGAACTCCCAGGTCCTATTGAGGGACCCTGTCTCAAAATGCACAGAGGATGTCTCTTAAGGAATAACAGAAGATTCATCTCTGGCCTACACAGACAGACAGACAGACAGACACACACACACACACACACACACAGACACACACGCCACACACACACACACACACACACACACACACACACACACACACACACACACCAGAAAGCAATGGGTAATATCTGCCAGAGTTCCCTGGTAACTTTTGCTATTATTTTGATACTATAAAAAATAATAGCATTATAAAGACAGCCACTGCTAGAGAGTAGACAGATACTCTCTTACTTCATATACATGTATCCAAAAATTCAGTCCAGTAATATTATCTCCACGTTTCAAATTAAAAGACTGGAGGGTAAAAGAGGCCCCTATGACGGTATGGCTAGTCAAGGATGAGCCAGCAAAAGGGCTAGTCTGACTGCCAGAGGCTGCTTATCTAACCATTGGGCTTACTCACACCTAAAGAGACTCAGTCCTAGAATAATCCGAGCATTGAAATGGACAGAAATAGGAACAGCCATAAGACATGACCCTGAATTATTTTGTTCTCCTATCCATAGATACCTGTGTGTTGCGTTAATAGCATTTTGGAGATTGCTTAAGATCACATGAACCCAGGGTCTCACGCATGCTCAATAAGCACTTCCTTTACCCTTCCAGGATGTCAGCAGCAGCAAAATCCTTACTCTGCCAAAGTCTCAACAAATCTCTGCATATACTATTTTTACTATTGTGCCTAGGCAAAATATAGTATCTTGTCCCAGAAAACTGTGTGATTGCAGAACCAAACCTCTGATGTATACAGAATAGAAGCAATCCTTATATTATGGGTTTATCTCTTTATAGTCTCACATATCAAAAATATCTTAAATCAAGTCTATCTTTTGCACGGGGGGGGGGGGGGGGGGATTGTGAAAAACAGAAATTAGGTTCTGGCCCACAAATACTTGATACACTACATTCCAAAAGAACTAAATGTAATAAGAGCTTTTAAAGCTGATATCTATAGTTTTATTAAATGCACATAAGTCTCTTCCACAGTAACTCCAAGTATTTAGTTTCAGAAAAATCATATTATCCTCTCATAATTTATATGATCCTCTCATAATTCTCTCCATGCCTTTACTGTAATACACCAGAAGGTGAAACAAAATGTTTACTTTGAGAAATATCTGACTCATTATTTGGGGATGACAATTATACAGAAGTCTTTGAAAGGCCCCTAGAAAAGTTGCAGCATTTCTTAGTCATTGAAGGAAATGTGTGTGTGCTGTCTTCCTCATTTTTACCATAATGACATTGTGGCCCTCTATCTACAGCAAGCAGGTTGTTGCTCAAAGTTGGTATTTATTCACCCAGGTTGGCAAGGTGACAGATGATGACTTACACACCATATCGTATCAGACAATATCTTAGAAATAGCATGTTTAATTGACAAAGTGTTTTAAGCATAATTGCTTTGCATTAGTCACTGTACATGAGAATTCAGGACTGAATCTACTCAGAGCAGACGCAGCACAGGGTGTGGAACACTTGATGATCTTTTGTTCCAGTAATATGTAGAAGCATTTAATGGACCATTATCTTTGCATAATCAATCAAATAGAATTAAATATTAGTGGGAGATTTTAGAAGCCACAGAAGACATTATTTGCATCTTTTCCTCATCTGCCACAATGTGGAATTCTTTCTTGACTTTAGGTGGAGGTCATTAGTTTGACCAAATGGTTCTCCCTGTTTATGCAGAATATGTTCAGAAGATAAAACCAAAGTTTCAGCAGCTATATGCTTGACTTGAGGTTGGCTCTCAGGTTTTGGATAGATGGATGAATGGAAGATTTAAGTTCTAACCAGTTAACCAAGTAGTTTTAAACTCTGGCCATACATTGATGGTACCTGTAGATGTGTAATGTAAACACTTGCGTGAAGACCCACCACAGCTAGATCTACTTGGTGAAAATGTTTGCACCTGAAGATGGATGATGGAACTTAAGGATGGGTGTTTTTCCCAAATAGAATCACCAGATTATGAAAAGCAAAACCCAGGGTGTTCAGCTAAATTTGAGTTTCAGATAAATAAATCATATTCAGTATGTCTCAAACATTGCAAAGGACATATTTACACCAACAAAATTATTTCATATCCATTTCAATACCTGAAAGAAATGGACAAGATCGATTATGAAAATGTGAGGGCTGGGGAGATGATTCAGACAGTAAAGTTATACCACTGTGAGGACCTGAGTTTGGATTCACAGCACCCATGTAAAAGCTGGGGGTGGGGGGAGGGGGTGCTGGATGGCTCAGAGGTTAAGCGCATTGGCTGCTCTTCCAGAAGTCCTGAATTCAATTTCTAGCAACCACACGGTGGCTCACAACCATCTATAATGAGATCTGATGCCCTCTTCTGACATGCAGGTACACATGTATGTAGTTGTACAGAAAGAGAGAGAGAGAGAGAGAGAGAGAGAGAGAGAGAGAGAGAGAGAGAGAGAGAGAGAAAGAGAGAGAGAGAGAGGTGGAGGAACGGAGGGAGGGAGGTGGGAAAGGAAGGGAGAGAGAGAGAGAGAGAGAGAGAAACACACACACACACACACACACACACACACACACACACACACACACACACACTAAGAAACATACCCAAAGTGAAAATGAGAGTAGAAAAAATGTATCCAAGACAGCAAATGTTTGGTAACCAACACTGGATCCTAGAGAGACTGATGGATAGAATTAAAGTAAATTCCCAGTGTTTGGGTTTGAATCTGAAATAGCCCTACATAGACTCACATTCTAAGTACTGTTTCCTGCTTTGTACTTGGTTTGTCTCCTATTGGGAAGGCTGTGGAGGTTTTCACAAATGGGTTGGGGAGGCAGAAGTAGATTCCTAGACAGAGGCCTTTGAAAGTTACCATCTCCTGTGTCCTGTCTCTCTCTCTCTTTTTTTTTCCTGGTCTACCTCCATGTGAATAATCCTCCAGCACACCTCCCACTGCCATAGCAGGCTTCCTCAAATTGATAAGACTCTAATCCTCCAAAACCATGAGCCAAAATAGACCTCCCTTACTTACTTATGTGGGTCATTTTGGTCACAGCATTGTAAAAGCAAGTAATACAAGAACTTTTAGGATATCATGGTGGGGATGGCATGATGGTGGCAATGACTCTGTCCACAGCATCTAGAGCATGAGGTAGAAGCTCATTCATCTCAGGCAGGAAGGAAGCAGGAAGACACAGGCCAGAACCAAGACCAAGTTTACCCTTCAAAGGCCCACCCCCATGGGTTACCACCTTCAGCCAGGCATCACTCCTAAAAGGTTCCACGGCCTCCAAAGTAGTTCTACAAGTGTGGGAATAAGTTCAAAACACAAGTCTGTGGGTGACATTTCTGACTCAATTCGTAAGATCCAATTCCAGAGAAACTGGGCAAACAAGAAGCCTAGGCAGAGACAAATTAGCAGAGACTGTTTTATGACATACTCTGGTTTTTGATGGTCAGAAAACCATTATTGAAATGAGGGCAAAGGTGGAAAGGGAATTTTCAAGTAAGCAATCGTACTTTGTTCTGTACCACAGAATAAAGCTGGGTGGCACGGGGTGGAGAGTGGGGGGAGATGTCTCCTCTACTAAGAAATAAACTTTATCCCAGAGCCTGGAGCATGCAATTTCAAGAGAGTTTAGAAGTGACCTTAGTGTGATGAAGAGTCTTTGGGTACAGGGTCAGACCTTCATTGTGTCTTTTTCCATGAGCAAAACGGCTCTGATACTGATAATTCTTCAGAGCAGCTCTGTTGACCAGTATTTACAACATACTATTTGAGAAAAACATTCGCAGAGATTAAGCCTTGAGCAAGACAAATGTCAGTCGCTACTTGCTAGATAGATTTTTGCAAAATGGAAACAGCAAAGTGAAAGAGCTTGACATCAATGGACAATCAAAGGAAAGATGATTTAAGGAGATGTGCCTTCAGAAGAAATATGACTATATCCCGGGTAGGGGAACATTAGAAAACTCAATAGTAGAATGTATCCCATTTATAATAGCAATAAAAAATACTGTAAAAATAATCTCGACAGAAATACGTAAAATATTTTTAATAGCCTTATAAATTCTATGAATAAGTAAGAAAAGCAGGCAAGAAGTTGCACACAGAGGAGTTAGAAGAAATATGAAAAGGAACTGAACAGCTTTAAGATGCAGGAGAATGCATCCCAAATCCACAGTGAAGCCCACGTGCCTAGAGAAATGACTCAAGCTGGAAGTCAAACAGCATCGGGTGTTGTTGAGACCATGAATAATGGGAGCCCATTCTTTGCTGGTGAGTATAAAGTAGTTCAATCATTCTCTGTCACCTACCAAATTCATGCACCTCCTCCTCCTCCACAGCAACGTCACTCCCAAATACACATGTGCTCAGATTCACAATACGGTCTCAGATGCATGCGTACCAAGCCACACTTGAAAACAAAACCTCAGATGTGCAACCATGACATTGTTTAATTATCGTGTTGCATGCATAGCATGGAGATCTGATGCAGAAATGAAAATTGACAAACGATAACTATTCACAATCGTTTGATGAATCTAACATCAAAGGAGGTGAGGGGCAAGAGTTGGAGAAAAATACCACAGAAATAGCCTACCACCAGGAATACTGATAATGTTCTGTTTGTTTTCCTGGTAGAAGATTTATGAGAATGTTCACTTGGTTGGTGCATGTTGGGTTTTTTTTTTTAATCATTGTGCTATTTTCTATATATGCTATCCATGAATAGCAAGTTTTAAAAATTAAAGAGATGAGCACCTAATGGAAGATTTGCCTAAATTTAAAGCCTTTATTCTTGAATAGGAAAATTCACTAAGGATGTCAAAGCTTAACTGCTTTTCTCCATCCCTGCTGTCATAACAACATACCTGAAACTGAATAATTTATAAACTATAAAAAATTATTACCCGCAATTTGGAAGTTGGAAAAATCTAAGCTCTCCGAGATCCAGATTTCGTGCGTAGCAAGGATTAAGAATTTATTCCCTGCTCCAAGATAGCACTTTTGTTCTGTTTTTACATGAAGAGACAGGAAAGACATTCTCCTTCAATACTCCTTCAAGTTCTTTTATTAAAGGGTCAATTTCACGAGAGTGGAGGCCTCCTGGCCTGAGCAGCCATCTCTCTCTTAACATCACCTTGAACGCTGTTAAGTTGTAGATATGAAGTGTCCTCCAGAAGAGATGATTTGTGGGGGCTTTGGTCCCCTGCTGCTGATGTTATTTTAGGAGATCCTGAAAACCTGATGGAGCCTAGAGAGAAAAAGTAGGTCACCAGAGGAGCACTTTTGAAGAACACATCTCGCTCTGAACCATTCTGCATCCACTCTGCTTACCACCCACCTGGAACGGAACCCATTTTCCCTGTCTCATAGTACTGCCAGTGCGATGTTCTGCCCAAGCACCTGGCACTAAACCATGGACTAAGCCCTCTAAAACTGTAAGTCTATCTAAATCCTTTCCTTAAGGTGTTTCTGTCAGGTATTTCAGCAAAGTTTGCTAGGCCAAAGTAACTAGAACAAAGATTAAGTTCCAACATATGAAATTGGTGTGGCGCTAACATTCAGAGCACATTATTAACTGATCCATAATCACAATCCCCATATAAAGCCCAATCAAAATACCAACAGTTGTTTAGAGTGAGGAGGTTACCCCCTTGGTTCAAGGGATATAAAAAGTTATGAATAATGATAAGTAATATACCAACTCTCCCCAGGTAGTCATGAAACATTTAGCGATTGTATAATAAAATATGAAAGTAAATGCTTTACTAATCAAAATCCTAAGTACATAAGATGTATTGTAAAACTACATTAATATTGCTGTTTTAGGGTTAGTATGGTAATAAAAAATTGATAGGATAAATTGAATGGAATCAAGAATCTAGAAATAGACTCAGATGTATATGGAAATATGGTAGCATTTCTAGTTCAGTAATTATGGTATATTTATAGAATAGGATAAAGAAAAATGATCATTTCATGGCATGCATTTGAAAAATGATGTATGTGTCTGGGAAATCTACCAAATTTTCGTCTCACTCCGTACAACAAACTATTTCCTGTAAATTAAAGATTTAAATGAAAATAATTTAGAGCATTAGAAAGAAATGATAATCACAAAAAACTATTTTCTAAGATGCAATAAGGGGTTAGATTACACATGCATACAATTTTAAATTCATGTGGAAAATAATATCAACCATATTGAATGTAAAAACTGGGAGAATATTTGCGACATTTTCCTCACTATGAAACGTCTCCTACAAGCCAATAAGGAAAGGAGCATCAGTGGGAAGAATCACAGACAGAGGATTGGTCAAGTGATACAAGATGCAGACAAATATGTTACCCTGTATCCACGTTTGGAAGAAGAGTCTTCACCTTTTTAAACTATGCAGTTTAGTAATCAGAAGTAGGTTCACACTTTACTGCAGGAAACACAAATTCAAACCTTAAATCCCCACACAGAGAACTGGCCATACTCACAAAATTCACAAAAAGGACTCCCATGCAAACTGATAGTTCATAGGAGTTCGGCTTAAATCACTAACTTTGAGTGCATGACACTTTGACGATACCTTCCAAATTTTAAATACTTAGGGTCTTGATAATATTTACACTGCTTGGTGCTTGATTTTTTTGTCTCCAGAGTAAGTTTGTGTTTTTTTTTAATGGCTTATAAATCATCCTGGTTTTTGCCTGGTTAAGGAACCTATTGTCATAAACAGATCATACCATGTTTCTTCAACAAGACTAAGCCCCCCACCCACTCCAAAAAATAATAAAGTCAATATTAATAAAGGTTGGAATCTGTTACAGACATATGAAATAACTTCCAAGATATGTTAAAAGATTCAGAGTTGTGTATACCACTATGTGAGGGGCTAGAACCGAAAGGCAGCAGGTCTGGGGAACGTAAGTCCAGGCATTTTCCCACTGCTCCCTTTTTTTAAAAATTGATACTTGCCGCATCTATTTCTAATTAAACCAATAGCAGCAACAACAGAGAAGCCTGAAACAAAATCCTTTTTCCAGTGAATCTAGAGGAGCCTTAACTTCTGGACATTTTTCTGGAAAGCAGAGCAGTGATTTATGGGATCACCTTGTTGCATCAGAGGGGAGCATGATGTTGTTGCACCTTGTTTAGAATTTGATGCTCTGGAAAGGCTAGTTCTCAGCCTGAGGGGGAACATCCCTAAGGCAGTCAGGGCTTCTTAGGGTTCTCCTCACTGAGGTTGGCTGAGCACTGAGCAACTCCACAGCTCTGTTTTGGGTTCATCTGTGAACTAGGCATTATCCATGCCTGCCTTGATCACAGGTTTATGTGAGAAAATAGAACCATGTTCATGAAAATGCGTCGTCGACAGATGTGATTATCACTTATATGATCCGTGTGGGTCCCTGACACCCAATTTCCAAAGTCATTAGCTTAGTGTTGGACATTAGCAATGCCTCTGAGAAAGGTCTTGCAGCAGTATTTTGCCTCCCTGTGCAAATAACACTTAGACAAGTACAGCCCACTGCTCTCTTGTCCTGTTTCAAAGATGATGCACCATTTGGCCGTTTTAAACCTCAGACATAGCAGACATGGAAGTGGTCCTTGTTTATCCCACACCCAGGGAACACTTGTCCCAGGCTTTCAGAAAATGAAGTCGATAATTTGTCAGACTCTGTGTTCACTAGTCATCTACCTCTCAGCTTCCAGGCCACAGGTACCAAAAATCTTCAGATTGGAAATGTAGTGATTCATGCCTAACAGAACGCCCTGGAGAAAAGCCCCATACAACATTAATAATGAAGTAAATTGAGGTGCAGTGGGCAGCCTCCTCCTCCTTCTCCTGCTGCTCTCATTTAGTGCAGATGCACATTTCTGAACCATACAACCTTTAACTCCTGCCAAAAAAGCATCCTTCCAGAGGCCAGAGGTCCTCCCAGGATTCTGCTGACTCAGCACTGCCCGTCCTGACTTTGTGCCAGGGCTTTGGGCAGGTCACTCTACAGGTCATTCCTTATGGCTAAACCTTCCTCCCCCAGATACATTCCCGCTTCCCCTTGCCCCGTGCACAGTCTTAAACGCTGGCTCCACTCTGCTCATCTTCTTGCCTCCTTTGCCATTACACATATTAAAATGAAAGCTTTCCCCCAGTTCTTCCCTCAGGAGATGTCAGGGGTGATAGAGGCAGAGGCACAGCTCCATGATGTTGCTGGCAGATTGAGAAGTTCCCTTCATTTTCTTCAGGGACCTCGGCTTGGGCCAAACTGTAGCTTTGGCTATACTGTAGAAAACAAATCAGGATGAGACTGCCTGAGACAGAGGTGGAGTTTAGGAGGTGGATAATAAGGAAATAAGAATTAAGATCCTCAGCACCCATTTAAATGCTGCATGCACCTGCAACCCCAGCAGTGGGAGGCAGAGATGGGCAGATCCCAGGAGATCTCTGGCCAGACAGTCTAGCTGAAATGCTGAGCTCCACATAAGGTACTCTGTCTCAAAAAAAAAAAAAAAAAAATGAGGAGCAAGATAGAAGAGGACATCAATGTCAATCTGCATAAGAAATACACATAATACACACGTTTATGTATAAACCACATATATGTGCGTATTCATGCATATACCAAATGCATACACAGACATATACACAACTGAAAAAACAGAGATGGGTGTATTATACAGGCTGTGTGATTTATACCTTGCCTATGAATTTATCATTATAAAGCAAGATGTCACTATGAACAAGCCCTTGTATGTGTGTGCATGTGTGTAGCGGTACACATATATGTGGATGCATGTGTGTATGTGCGGGGGGGGGGGGCAAGAGGACACCCTCAAGTGTCATTTCTCAAGTGACAGTCACCTATATTTTGTATTCTGGGTCTCTCATTGCCCTTACTAGCTGGCCAGTAGGGTGACCTGTGGCTCCCATACATGTGCATTCACAAAAGAAACGAAAATCAAATATATTCATGTCTTTTTTTCATTTGTGATTGTTACTCAAGATAATAGATACCAGTCAAACCAGCTTTATACACAGATGCAAAATGAACCATGTCTCAAAAAATTTGATGGAAATGAAAATAATGTGCTGTGAAGGTGTTCTAGATGACTCCATAGCAGCCATATTGAAAAGATACTGAAGAGGAACACTTTGAGAGTTTTAACAGAATTATTTATGAAGCATGAGGGTAGGAAAAAACAGTATCACTGTTTCTGAATTATACTATTTTAATGTCTGTGTGAATAAAAAAAAACTATAGAATATATTTCTGACATTCATTGCATACTCAAAAGTTTACACAGTATAATTGAACAAAGCCCTGTGTGTCTGTGATACTTCCCAATGGGAAAACCAGAGACCTTGCTTGGAGTTCCCTCCTCCATGGGTGTGTGGGCTAGCCACGCATCCCAGGTATTCATACCACTGAGAAAACAGAAGCCCTAAATATGGTATTACAGTGTGAGCACTGGAAATGGCGGTGGCAGCCATCAGACTGGAAGCAGATTGCTGCTTAGATTCACGTACAGAAGGGAGGAAGCCGTTCCACTCAGAGAGGCTGATGCTGGAAAAGGAGGAAGTGCTGTGGGAGGAGGAGGAAGAAAGGAAGTCAGTGAATTATCAAACTCCGTGGGATGGTGGAAGACATCAGGAAAGTCAGATTAGTTTTCCTGAAATGACTCCATTCTATTTTTCTACTGCTCAAATTAAGAGGAGCCATGGAGTCAAGGACGGGGCAGTGGGGGAGGAGAATGGCTGTGAACAGAACAGAATGACTCAAAGGGATGAAAGTGTCCACATGAGACCCATTCCTTTACACTAACCTGAAAAAAAGTTAGCAAAATATTTAAAAGTAAGATGATGTGGAGAAGTGTGATTTGGTGACAACTCTTATGTGAACTAATTCATCCTTAACTCCATAAAGTATCATCACGCATGCACGTGCACACACACACACACCTTGCTCTCCTGAATACAGCTATGATGCCACCAAATCATGTGACCCAGCAAAACCAGTCAGAAAGAGTGTAGAAAAATATTTCTCCTGGTGCTGCAGAGTTAGAATAACAAAGGCCAGTGCTGGAACAGCCAGGAGTTCTGGTCACAGGGAGGCAGCTCATCTGCACTGGAAGACAATAAGGCTAACTCTCAGAGAGACAAAGTCAAGAAATGTAATGAAACTATTCTGTTGTGAGTCCTTTGTACTGGCTCTTTCTGAAACAGGCATTCCTGCTGCTTCTATTCATACGCTAAACTCTCTAATTTCCCTATTTAACTGCAAAACAATGGTCTTGTGATTATATTGTGGTTTCCCAATCCAAAGGAAAACAATAGAAATAATCCCAGTCACCATTAAAGAATGAAAATGTTAAACCTGAAAATTGCAAGGAGAAAGACTGAATCCATGATTGTCCAGCTGAAGCAAACTTTATTAAATCCTGGCCAGGAAGATGGACCCTGGCCAGATCTATATCCTGGATTCCCAGAGAAATGGTGCTGAATTAGGTCAGTCAGTAGTCTACAAAGGCCAAACCCACAAGGCTACATACTTTATGAATTCATCCAATGGGGACAAAGTAAACATCCTGATGCACTTCCTGCCTACATATTCCCTGCCTACATGTGATCAAGCACATCCTGTGTAGTTGGGGCAAACAACCTTGTTAATTGAAGTGAAAACAAGTGACTTGTTATCTTAGGAGAGCAATAGCCCCCAACATTCCACAAAGTTATTTGTTCTTGGGCAAGTGGAGCTTACAGGTTACAGAGAATACATTATTTAATTAAAGGACTTTGTTATTGTTGCTACTGTTTTTCATCATTCTGGTTTGAATGTGTAATGTCTGCCTCCAGTAAGTTCATGTATCTGAATACTTGGTTCCCAGTTGATAATGTTGTTTGAAGGGCGGGGGGTGGATCCTTGAAGAGACAGGGCCTAGCTGGCTGCTATAGTAGACTTGATCTCTCTGTTTTCTGTCAGCTACAGCAGTGTGACCACCCACCATGAGTTTCCACCATCCAGATGCAGATCCACCCACCTGTAAGCCAAGCATCAAACAAACTTTCCTTTCCTTCAGTTGCTTCTGCGGGGTATTCTGTTTTAATGCTAAGAAAACAATGATACACTTACCAACCATCCATTGCAAATACATTTTCACAGGAGATTTACCGCTAATGCCAAACCTACTCTAACCAGTTGTGTGAGCTTGAACCACCTTTCAACTATCTCTGGTTATCAGTGTTTACAACCTCCCAAATAAGGACTTGAGAAACAGATGGAGCATCAAGATTCAGGCAACTTTGTCCAGCAGGTAAAAGATTGTAAATGCCTGGTAGAAAGTTTGAACAGCAGTAACATAGGCCTCAGAACTCCATAATTCTATAATATTCTTTTATTTGATTTTTCTTCTTATACAGTACCATTTGAAATTTTAAGATAGTCAGGGTTCTCTAGAGTAACAACTTTTAAAATAAAACTCTCTATGTGTACAGAAAGGGGATTTATTAGAATGATTTAAGGCTGTGCTCCAGCTAATCCAACAATGGCTGGCTATGAATGAGAAGTCCAAGAATCTAGTAGTTGCTCAGTCTGTGAGGCTGGATATCTCAGTTGGTCTTGAGCTCATTATTCTTCTGGTTTGATGGACGAGGGTCCCCACTCTAAGACCCTCTGCTAATCTAAGTGCTATTGATAGCTAGCCTCCCACCAGCCCACATGACCTCCACTCACTCCTGGTCACGTAATTGCCTGTCTGTGGGTTTCCTTTTGATGCATTTCTAACTTTGATTTTATTTCCTTTTAGTCAAGGAGTGGAAGAATGGCAGAATGTATGGACTTGCTTCCCTTCTGGGAATTCTAGAAACCTGAGAAGGATTATCTCAATAAGGGACTCTTCAGAATAAAAGACCTCCCTGTGGAAAGATAAGTAAAGCCATTTATGGGGTCTGTGGCTCTTGCTCTTCTTTACAATAAATTCCTTGAGGAAAATGATTTCAATCCATTCATCCTGGAATTAATGGATGCTGTGATGTTCCCTGTAGGACCCGAGAAGAGTGACTTCTAACATAGACAGACAAGGCTTCCTCCCTGTGCCCCTATGACAGGGTTTTATTTATCACACAAGTGTTTTCATTAATGTTCCACCCCTTCAACAATGTTTACAGTTTCCCCCAGATCGGTGTCTTGTCAACATGGTTTCTGACCCAGGAAGCCTGTTGACACATGAAGTCTGTCTGTGGGAGCAAGAGACAGCAGGAACACATGAAGAAGATGAAAACTCTTTGTGTCATGGAGCATCTAGTCGTAACCCTCCCCAGGAAGCCACAAGGAGAAGTAACGTTTCTACACCTTTCTTAACCGAAAGCAGCCTCTTGCTGCTCGTCTCCAGGGATCAGCACTGAGGAAATACTGATGCCCTATGATGGTATCCTGTCACTCTGATTGCATCCCTTGCCCTCGTCTTTACCCTTGGAGAGAGATCTGAGCCTTTGCAGAGTGGGACTGCCGGCAAAATGTCCGATGAGTATTACATGGCCAGAGGCAGCCTCAAGGTTAGCAGCCAGCTCAGTGAAGATGGTGTCCCCAAGAAGACTGGTTAGGCTCACAGAACTTGGTGACATACGGCAAATAAAAAAAGCAGTCTGAGGCTTTGTTCTAGTTACAGTGGGACTGTGGGTAAGAACTTTTTTTTACCAGCTATGCTTGAGACTGTGGGCCCATGATAGTCTTATTGCAACAAGATATGAGCGAGATCTCAACAAATGGTATAAATGTACCAGCTCTAGACCAGGCTGGCTCAGTAGGAATCATCCAAGTAGTATAAAATACTACATGAGTCTTTTCATGTATACATATATTTTTTTATTTTATATTATCCCTCTTGATGGTCATAATACTTTCATGAAGGTGATGTTACCATCTGAAAGATTGGGAATTTCAGATTTAGCTTCTGGAAAAGGTTGAGTAACTTGCTCAAAGTCACTAAATGACAGTCACGACTCGAATTCAGGGTTCCAGAGTCAGATGCTGTTCTTCTACTGTGCCTCCTATTACAGTTACTCCCTCACCCTTACATGCCCTAACACCAGAGTTCAACAGTCAATAGTTGAACTTTACAGGGCTAACTGAAAGTGAAGTGGCGTGGGGGTGGGGCTCATAGGGACAGTAGGAAGAAATGGACGGCAGAAGGAGAGGGGGCAAGCATCAGCATGACAGTCCTCCTTGAGCTTTGGGTATGGACTGAGTCTCATTGGCTAGCACAGAGAACTCATAGTATTAATAAACTAAACCTGGCATTTTACAGAACAGCAACAAAAAATCATACTGCACTCAAATGATAAGACAGTGCAAGTACCCAAAGGTTATCAGAATATGTCTAAGACGCTGGAGAGTGCAACAACTAAAGTCTGTAAGATGACAGGCACTGAGAAGGTCAGGCCAGGAAGACAAGGGACAGCTCTTCTCCAGAGCTGATCGACTCCAATCACAAGACAAAGAGAAGCAAGGGTCCAGAATGCAGTCTCTATCCTAAGATGATAGGAAGATACAAGCCTCCAGGGGAAAGGGAACAGTGTTTGAGGCTGCCAACCTCTTTTAGCAACCTGCTATACCACTAGGTTAACTCTGACTTCTCCAACATCTAGAAAGAACTGGAGGGAGCAGCCGAGTGCAGTGAACTCATGTCTGCTCTGTATGGTGTGCTTTAGTATATGATGTCAGCATCCATTAAAAAACCCCAGAAGGAGTTAGGATGAGACCAAAGTGGACAAAGGGCTCATTTAAGCTGTCATCCATTTTGACCTCTTTGTATGGTTTCTTTTCTTACAGACATCCCAGCCGGCCATATCTCAGGGGGAAGATAGGTGTTCTCATTATAGTTATATTGTAAGACATATTATACTTATAAGACAACAGACTCATGGAGTTACATACCCACTTCATAGTCTTTGTCTGGGATGCAGTGGTCTCTATTCTATGAACTGCAAGTTGTAAGAAGAGGGACTTGTGGGATGACTCTGAAAGTGTAGCATCTATATGTAACCAAAGAGCTTCACAAAGGACCACCAAAATTCCAAAGGCCACTTAGGTGGTATCAAATATCACCAGAGAGGTGCTGCCTCATATTGAGAACCTCAAGATTATCATCATTTCACCTCTGTTCTCTGAGGTGTTTTCACAAAGGGGACAGCGCTCTACCCTAGACTTCTGTCTTTGTTCCCTGCTCTGATCATATGGACAAGATTATGGGTTAAATTAACTCAAAGAATAAGAATAAATTTTCAATCTCAGAATCTTAGATTAGGAAAAGATTATAATTAAGGAAGTATTCAAGTTTAAATATATCATTGGAATGAACCTTAATCCATAATGATCAATAGCCCTATAGAAATGGAAGATTTGCACACAAAGATAAATGCATATACACAAGGAGGTGATGTGAAGATATTTAGAAAGAGTTAGGCAGGCATGGTAGGAAAGCCTTTACTCCCAGCACTCTGGAAGTTAGGCATATGTCAAAAAGTATGAGGCTAACTTGGTCTAGCATTTCAGGCCCATCCAGAGATGCAAATTAAGACCCCACCAGAAGCAAAAAGGTCTGGAGAGATGACTCAGTGGTTGAGAGCACTTGGTGCTCTTTCAGAAGACCCAGGTTAGATTCCCAGTATCCACATAGTGGTTCACAACATCTGTAACTCCACTTTCAGAGGACCCCGTGCCCTGTTCTGACCTTCATGGGTACCAAGCATGCAAATGGTGCATATAACAACATGCAGGCAAAACAGTAACAGAAAATAAATGAATAAATCTAGAAGCAAACAATGCCGTGTGAAAATGAAAGTTGGGGTGATGTGTCTAGAAACCAAGGGCTGCCTAAGGTTCCAGAAAGCAGATAAGGGCATCAGACTTTCCCCTGGAGGCAATTTTTGGGAGCATGAGCATGTTGACACATTGCTTCCAGACCAATGTAACAATCAAGCCCCGTTGTCTGAGACACTCAGTCCGCAGAGCTGTGTTATGGCAGGTCGCTGACATTGTTGATTTCGTGCCACGCACTTCCTGTCCTCACCCTGGGTACCTGGAGTCGATTGCAAAGTTTATTCCAGCTGTGAAGACTCCACAGAGAGCTCCATCTTTGCGTTTGCATCTTACTTCTGTCAAGCTTGTTTGGCCTCCTGGCTTAGACTCCTGATGCCCCCACTCCCACCACGCTGTTTCTAACAAAGCACAGTTGCTACTGATATAGCCAGACCTGACACTGTTCAATTGGATGCATTGTTCTTAGCGTAGTATATAGTGAATAGGGGAACATATTCCACCATATTGACCTTGTGGCTCGGAAACTCACGTGGACATCAAAATCATTTAGATTGTTATGCTCCAACCATGGAGTTTCTGATTCAGTAGATCTGGGCAACAGCCCACAAATCTCCAGATGTGCTAGTTGGGAACCACACTCCGAGAACCATGTTTGGTAATATGGAAGACAGTCATTTGAACACTGTCATGTTAAAAGGAAAGAAAATTCAGACTTCAGAGCTACCTACCACAGGGACTGTACTATGAATGTTTAAATAGTCATACCCATATTGAAGGCATGAAGACAGATTATGAAAACAAGAAGATATTATCTGGACATTTAAAATACAAAGGGAAACATTTCTTTATATTTGCATCATGTGAGCCTACCTCTGGATAAATGGGGAGTCATTCAGCCACCCACCCAACAAACTTTATGGTTCACAAGTCCTGCAGTCCAACATTTTGTTGCTCCAGTCTTCCATAATGATTCGTTTGTAAAGCCCGCTTCCCAAGAGCATCATGAAGTTATCCTAGGAAGTGCTGCTTCAGTGTGAACACCCTAAGAAGGTGTTCCATCAACTAAAAGCAGGAAGCACAATAACCACAAATTCGGCCTTGGACATCAACAAACTTAGTTTCGATTCCTATTCTGCAGTATGTCTATAAACAGAGCAGCCTAGTCCGTCCTCCTTTTTGGGTCAGGGTTCTAGCTTTCTGAAGTGGTTATAAGAACATTGCAAACTAATCTAGTTATTGGCATCTAATTGCACTGAAGTGTTGTGGATTCCTCTCTGTATAAACTTCTCATCAAGAATTCAGAGGAGTCTTCAGTTGGGAAGTACAGAAAAGGCCACTGGGATCTGGAGAACCATGACTTGGAGCACTGCCTCAAGGTGGCATGGTATATGAGGAGCTTAGAGAAAGAGGATACCCAAAGAAGGCAAATGATGAGAGAGCAGAAAATAAGGGGCTACTGGACGTGAGCCACTTGTGTGGAGAGCACTCCCATGAAGGGATTAGGTCAAATTGTTTTGTTGCTTACGTGTTTATGCTTTTACTCTGGAACTGAAGATTCATCATTGTCAACTGAATCTAACAGAAAGTGTTCTTGCATTTCTGTCCCCTCTAAATAACATTTAGTAGAGTTAAGTGTAAAGGAACAGGAACAGATGGCTGATATTGCCGTTCAAACACAAAGGAGCCAAGAAGCAAATGGAAAAGGCAATTAGCACAAATATTTTCTGAGTGAGCTGGACTTCAAGCACTTCAAATGGTGTTTGAAAGGCAGAATGTTGGTACTGCAGACCCCAAGGCCTCTTCCTCTTCTGCTTGATTATCTCTCTGAGTCACCTCCTTCTACTTTCTCAAGAGCTGTGGTGGCTTGAATGAGCATGGCCTCCATAAGCTCATATATTTGAATTCTTGATCCCTATCTGTTGGAACTGTTTGGGAAGGCTTAAAGGTGTGGCTTTATTGAAGGAGTTGTGTCAATGGGGTGGGCTTTGGGGTTTTACAAGCCCACTCCATTTCCAGTTAGCTCTCTCTCTCTCTCTCTCTCTCTCTCTCTCTCTCTCTCTCTCTCTCTCTCTCTCTCTCTCTCTCTCCCTCTCAAGCTTGTGGATAAGATGTGAGGGCTCAGATATTGCTCCAGTGCCATGCCTGCCTGCCTGCTCCCACGCTTCTCACCATGATGGTCATGGACTCATTCTCTGAAACTGCAACCCTCATTAAACACTTTCTTCTGTAATTTTCCTTGGCCATGGTGTTTTGTCATGGCAATAGAAAAGTAACTAAGGGATGGTGGTGACAAGCACGAAAGACTTAGTTTTATTATGGGCATGTACTTCACTCATACTATACAACACATTTTACTATAAAGCTGCTCTACAACTTCTCTGCTTTTGAAACTGGTCTTCAGACCCAGTTATATTTCCTTCCACTGAACAGCACAATGACAACAGGTCAAGATTAATGAGTATCTGGCTTTGAGGTTCATAATTGCTGTATTCATGCTGTAATTGGCAGATACACACAGAGCCATCACAGTAAGTGCTGGGGGAACAAATGAAAATGCAAACAGTGGCAGACACCGAAATGAGAGGCATGACTTCAAAGGCAAGGGAAACAAACAGATGAATAAAAAGACGATGACGGCTCCCCATTTGTGGTTGCATAAAGGGTCACGGGAGTTTAACAAACAGTCCCAAAGATCAGGGAAGGTGAAATGTTAACACCCGATTGCCTGATCTTATCTAACCACTCACTGATTTCTTTCCCCTGGCAACTCTTTTGTACCTGGGTCAAGCTACCTATAGCTACAGAGCTGAGTCTCCTAATAACTGTGCGTTTTGTAGTTTGTTAATAAAATGTTAACATTGAAAGACTCAATGCATAGGTCAGTTGATAGATCATTTGTGTAGCAGGGGAACGTCCCTGGATCAGTCCTCAATACCATATAACCCAAGAGTGGGGGCACATGCCTGTGATCCCAGCATGCAGGAAGTAGAAATATGAGGATCAGAAGGTCATCATCATCTTTGGCTATGTAGCAGGTGTAGGCCAGTCTTGGCTACAAGTGTCACTGTCTGAGAGAGACAGAGAGAGAGAGAGAGAGAGAGAGAGAGAGAGAGAGAGAGAGAGAGAGAAATCTTAAACTTTGAACAGACATTTCCAGAAAGAAGGCACATGGAGAGATGTATGAAAAAAATATTCAGTGTGACTAATCATGAAAAATGCAAATCAAATCTGCATGATATCTAATCTCCAATTTGTCAGGATGTCGATATAAAAAGAAGACATGAATGTCAACAGTGTTGGTATCTAGGCTAGTTATCTCCAGGTTCTTGGGGTCTTACTCAAGGAACCGGAAATGATGCCCAAGAAGCAAAGCAGCAAGAAACCACCCCAAGAGCAAAGCCAAAGCACACCTTCTGAACATGCTGCCAAGATATTCAGTGGTCACCTGAGTGAGAACACACTCAAGGGCTCAGACATTTCTCAGGGCTTCCCTTTGGAGAGTTTAGGAGAAGAAAGATCTGACAATTAAAGGGGATAATTTGCACACTTCTAGATTTTTGTGTTGTTTTGGCTTGGTTTGTTGTTTCTGAGTCAGGGTCTTTCTGTGCAGCCCTGACTGCCCTGGAATTTGATATGCAGACCAGGCTGGCTAGAACTACCGAGATCTGTCTGCCTCTGCCTTTGCCTCTCCAGTGCTCCAATTAAAGGTATAAGCCACCACGTCCTGCTGCTCCTTTATTTTGATGGACAATTCGACTTATGTAACCTTTTCTCTAATGTGCATGTCCCTTCCTAAGATATAACTAATTTTAATCAAAAATACGCCCATTCATGCATCAGTATAAGATGATAATAGGGATTTTGATATAAAACTGCATTCAAAGAACACATTTTACCTTTCTTTAGATGTACCAAAAACCAGCCATGACCAGACTGGCCACCTATTACATCTACCTAGATATTTTCTGGGATATATTTGAATAGAATGTTACCCAAAATATGAAAGTTATCATGGTCTTGGGGGGAGTAAAATTGTATTCCACTCTTTGAAGTATGATGTATATGTTCCTTGATGCAGGTGGGGGTCCCAAGTTGTTAGGTGCATTGTTAGAAGAGAGGCCCAAACCAAATGGAGCCCCAGGTTGCTAAGCTATTCCTTACTTGTGCATGGCTCAGCATAAATGTAGGGAATTCAGAACCTTTCATACCATCCTTAAGAATGTAAAATGGCATAGGTACTTTAGAAGCAACATGAATATTCATAAAAACTAAAAATATAATTATCAGATGGTATAACAATATAATTTCTGGGTATTTATACAAAGAAGTTGAAATCAAGATCCCAAAGAGCTATTAGTACTCTGGTGTTTTTTGCAGAATTAAATAGTTGAGACATGTAAACAACCTAAATGTCCCCTAACCAACTGGTAGACTTTTTAAATGTGGCATACGTATACAAGAGTTGTTAGGTGCATTGTTAGAAGAGAGGCCCAAATAGTTGGCTTTGAAAAAAAAAGATTAATATTTAACAGTGTATAGCAGAACGCATGAAAGCAGTGGTTCTCAATCTGTGTGTTGCGACCCTTTTGGGAGTCTAACGACCCTTTCACAGGGGTCGTATAAGATCATAGGAAAACACAGATATTTGCATTACAATTCATAACAGTAGCAAAATTACAGTTATGAAGTAGAAAATAATTTTATGGTTACGGGTCACCACAACATGAGGAACTGTATTAAAGGGTTGAAGCATTAGACAGGCTGAGAACCACTACATTAGAGGCTGTAGAGATGGCTCAGTGGTTAAAAGCACTTGCTGTTTTTTTTCCTGATGACCCAGGTTCAATTCCCAGGACTCAATGTGGCAACTTGGAACTGTCCATTAAGCACTTTGACCTTTCATTTACCGTGAAAAACATACGCAAGCTAAGCGAATGCTATTTCACAACAGGACTGACCCTAAATATTCTCTTTCTTTCTTCTTTGTCATTGCTTTCTTTTTAAAGCAAAGATCATAAGCTTTGTCCTTCATTCTTAACGATCTTTTATATCTTGCCACCTATTTCTCTTTAAATCAGTCACATACATTCATAACCAATAAGCTACGGTAAACACAGCACGGACTCACAGGAAATTGCAAACGCTCTTTTACCTGATTAGACGCCGTCTTAATCTCTGCTTTCAAAGGTTCTGATTCAATAGCCACTGTGTGATTCTGATCATCTCTGGCCACACAGAAAATCCCAACTTGGTTACATATTACATATATTTCCCATGACTCTGCAAACCTATGGAGAAAAATACATCCTCCCCAAACATCCTATGAGTTGGAAAACTGTACCAACTCCCAGGTAAAAAGAATTTCAGCTGTGTCTTCTGACCTAATTCTTTTCCCTGTCCACAAGAATAAATTCATCAGTGTTACAAATATTCACCGAATGGCTCCTATCCTGGGAGTCTAGATGTCAAGTTAAGCGCCCTTAAGTTAGTTCATTCCCTAAACCCCTGTGGGTCACATGCTACTTTGAGGAGGCACACGAGAGCGGTGAAATTGAAGCACACGCTTGGTAGGTACTGTTGCAGGTGGAGTGCAGAAAACAGACCGAGCACAGAGTAACTAATTGCTTGGGGAGTTCATTAAAAGTCAGTGACTTTCGGCCGGCTGTTAAGTTTACAGGTTTCATCAAGTCGGGCACAAAGAGTAGTCCGTCAGTGAGCACCTAACCAGCCTTCTGTCTTACCAATAGAAGGATCAGAAATTCAGTAGGGCAGAGGAGTAGGCAGTGGGACACTGGGAGAAGCGGCCATCACTTCAAACCCCAGTCCGTGGGACTGACCAGGAGATCAAGTGAGAACTTCATTTGGCAAGAAGCGGAACGGGATAAGAATTCAGAGCAAAGGGAAAGAGGTGGGGTGATTACATCTGGTCAGAATACCACCCCAGGCCAACTCTTCAGAGCCAGGGTTGTTTAAACATCCAGAAAATTACACCCAGATGTTTTGACATGAAGACCTTACTTCCCGGGAAGTCAATTCGATGCATGTGTGGCTAAAACACAGACGTCTGCTCTCTGCCTGATTAGTATGTGCTCTGAGGGGATGTGCTGTTCAACCCTCCGGTTTCTCTCCAGTGTGTGTGTCATGTATGTGTCTGGAGCTAATTCACGCTTGCTTGCTTTTTAATAATTAGTCAGGTGGTGGTAATAAACACCGAGTAGAGAAATGAAAACCTGGGCTGAGCTCCACATAATGACTCTTTGGATAATGAAAATGAATAACACAGCAGTAGTCCAAGCACAGCCTACCTTGACCTCGTGTACCCAAGTGGAGGGTGAAGACAGGTATCCCTGCTGTGACTCCCGCTGAGTGGGAGATGGGACACAGAAGAGATGCAGTGTGTCTATGATGGTTTCAGGTCCCTAGAGAAAGACTGAGTAATCATCAATGGAGCAAATAGAACCTCTCTCAACATCTCTCAGCATCCCCTCTCATCTGCATTGCTTTCCCCACACCTGGACCTCTTCCCTCCCTCCGAGAGCTTTCCTATAATCTCATTTTGCCAACTTCTCCCCTGGAGAACTTCCAAGACCTGTCAATCCAGGACGATCCTCTGGGTACCGTCTTAATCTTCCATGTCCAGAAGAGGATGTTAACAATGTACTACAAGCAATTCTACAAATGGCACAGAGAGTTCTGGAATTGAAGTTTAGACTATTCCATTAGATAAATAAACTCACTCAATTGAGACCTTGGCTGAAGCAAAGAGAACACAATTAATAATGTTAGAGGAAATTCATTAACATCAGCGGTACTCTTGATATTAACTTTTAAAAACAACTGCATCTGTTCTTCCTGCTTGCTTTGTATTATATTGCATTTACCACTTAAACACTCATGCACAACACACTCCCGTATACATTATATCAGTTCGTAAAAGTATAAAAGACTTAGCATTAAACTTAATGTCTTTATTGAGGTTAGAAGATAAATATAATCTGTCCAAAGCTAGACTGTATTTGTCTATCTTCTCTGTATGAATAATGGCTGGCTCCCAACTTTCCATTTGCTCTGGTTTGGAACCACAACATTTTCTCTTTGTATGTCACATTTAATCCATATAGCTGGAGTCCTCCATTCTCTGACAAGTCCTGGGTCTCATCATTACTCATCACCTTCACTAGGACTTGTCTTCCAACGGAGGAGATGGAGACAGGACAATCAGAAGGTTAAGGTCATCCTTGGCTATATAGGAAATTAAAGCTAACCTGGGCTATATACAAGACTGTCTCAACTCTCTCTCTCTCTCCATTAATCAGATTACCTCTGGGCAGACTCTATAGGCTTTTCACATTCGGAATACAAAGTGATTTAAAAAAAAAATTAAAAGTAGTTCTTACTGTGCACTAGCCACCAAATTAAGTATTGACAAGTACTGGCTTGTTTTAGCTTTATAACACCATAAACTCAACATGAAGACATTGTCTCCAAATTTCCTAATGATAAGACAGAAGCCAGGAGAGGCAACATCTTGCCTAAGTTCCAAGATCTGCCATCTATTTTGTCCTTGAGAGTTGGTTGGTTGTCTTTCTCTAGTGTTAACTCTCACCAATGTCCTTCCAATAATTTATAATTAAAAATGAAAACATGAAGCTGGGATCTTGTGGGCCACAAGAATATATTATAGAGATTCAGCTGGATATTAAAGCTATACCTAGAAATTTCAAGGCACTTTTTTTCTAGAGGAAGCCATCTATCACAGAGTATTTGGTGTTATTCAGTTTTTAATATTTCAGCTGTCTTCTGCTATGAAATTCTTGTGGGCTCATATAATACTAGACCATTTGGCAAACAGTTCAGCTTCTCAGACCTGTTGAACTTCTAGGTAACTAACTCCCCCACTGAGCCTAGGAGACAAGTAGAAGCTCAGACCATCCCTTACCTTCAGGGCTAGTGGCTTTCCAGAGCAACTGACTGAGGACAATAGGACTTTTTGCATAACCAGGTGCAGTAAAGACTGGAGCAGAATTCCAGAGGGGCAGAGAGCCTTGTGGTGAAGAGTCGAAGGAAAAAGACAGTTTTTCTGTAGATGATACAGAGAGTTATGTGGCCAGAGAGAAGAGAGAAAGGCAGAGTTTCTGTAGATGGTGAGGCAGAATGCTCAGGCTGAGAAGTGAGGAGCAAGGAAAAGTTTCTTGTAGATTGTAGATGAATCCAATCAGGAGAAGAGAAGAGGAAGAAAAGATGGAGGACGAAGGAACAGAGGATGAAGATGAGATCAAAAGCATAAGGGCTCAGTTATTACTAGGGCTATGAGGGGACAGAAAAAGTAGGTTCAGAGAGGAACTGAGAGTCGGGACAGAACTGACGTTGTATAGATAGTTTTGTCAGAGAGGAATAAAGTAAATGGACAAAGAGCCTGGTTTCCCCGCCATGGGTAGCATCTCTCCTGGGCACCTGGGAAGGAAATTAAGAGGCTGGACCTCAAAATTTCTGTGTCTACCATGTAAGTAGAGTGAATGCTTAGAATGGCTGAAGTGCTGGGTTCCATCCTCAGGATAAGATTAACTATGCATGGCAGTGAACACATACATCCTCAGCACACCGGAGGAGGCGGTAGGAGAATCAGAAGGTTGAGGTCACCCTTGGCTACACAAAAAAAAAATCTAAAGCTAGCCTGCGACTAAAGCTAGCCCAAGTTTTGTCATTTGGAGAATTGGAGATGATGTTAATGAAGGAGTTTATGGTGTTGTTGTAAAGATAAAACAAGTCAGTGGTGGTGAGCTCTTTTTTTTCTCCAGTTATCCCTCAAATGTCCTTTATTGCAGCTATTTTTATAACAATAATTCTTTATTGATTCTTTGTGAATTTCATGCCATGCACCCCAATCCCACTCACCTCATAGTCCCTCCAAAACACACCCCTTACTCCTGCAGCATCCCCCCAAAAGTACCTTCCCCAAATTAATTAAAAACAAAACAAAACAACAAAAAAATTCACCTTGATCCTCCATCTTGCCAACACCTCTTCATTCATCCTGGTGGCATTGGCAGTACTGTGGTGTGTCACACAGTAGACCCTTTGTCCCATCAGCCCCACCCTCAAAATGTTCATTATATTCAAACATACATTACTTTCATTGGTCTGGTTCAAGGCCACTGGCACATATCACTGGACCTTTACTGACAATCCTCTCTAATATCCTTCTGTTGAACAGAGTCATGGAGATCCTGTGGTAACCAATCTACAGGACCAGATGTTAGGGTGAATCAATCCAAGGGCCAAGATTTTGGGCTTGGATGGTAGTTGACTTTGTCAGTTCAGGTCACCTTGCCCTCAGGTGAGGGGCAGAGTCAGCTCTCCTAGGCCCACACCACCAGGGCCAGCTCTCTCATGCCCATGGTGAGGGGCGAAGTCATCTCTCCTGAGTGCGGGGACCAGCTCTCCCATGGGGGCAGGGCCAGCTCTCCTGCAGCAGTGTCCAGAGAGGGGTAGGGCTAGCTATCCCAGGCCCAGCAAGGGGCTAAGCCAGCTTATCACAGCCCTTGGATTTCAACACACATGGTTCCTTTGATCTGCTCTGGTAACATGGGCCATGGACATCATCATAGACCCCAGCTGTAGCAACAGGATGGACCCAGATGTGGCCCTCCACAGCAGCTCAGGCCCAGACATCACCATAAATAACCCCGGTGGCAGCACAGGTCACCCAGATAAGTATGGCCCTGAAAGGCCCTCAGACACCAACATGGTCCCAGGTGGCAGCCCAGACCCCTGGCATTGGCAGGGCCTTTGATGGTATCATGAGCCATGGACATCAACACAGACCTTGGCTTTGGTAGGACCACAGACCCAGACACGGCCCTCAGCAGCATCCTGGGACTGAACGACACAAGGGCCACATGAGGCAGTACAAGCCACCCAAATCTGCATGGCCCCAGTGGCAGCAAGACCCTTGGAGACCGATGTGGCCACAGGATTTGGCCAAGACCCCAGTCATCCGTGTGGCCTTTGGTGGCACCATGGGCCACGACCGTCAACGCAGGCCCTGGCTGTGGTAGGACCATGACTTGTGAACCCTTAATTCAGTGACTAATACATAGTAAGGACTGCTTGTAATTAAAAAACACTGTCTCAACAACAACAACAACAACAACAACACACACTATTTTAAAACAGAACAAGAAATTGGTTTTGCATTCAAAGAAATATAACCTAAGTCTCACTGAGCAATGTGTGCCCCTCCCCCATACTGCTTTCCCTTAAGGATGGGTATTTAGTTAAATAACATGAAAATTTTAAGTGGTGTGTGTGTGGTGTGTGTGTGGTGTGTGTGTGTGTGTGTGTGTGTGTGTGAGAGAGAGAGAGAGAGAGAGAGAGAGAGAGAGAGAGAGAGAGAGAGAGAGAGAGAAGAGGCCAATGGACACCCCAGATCTGGAGCTCTAGGTAGCTATAACCGTGAGCTGCCGAATTCCTAGTGCTGGGAATAGAACTTGGGTCCTCTGTAAGAGCACCACTCTTAACAACTGAACCATCGCTTGGATCCCAGGGCTTCAGTTTTTGAGTGTGCTTTTCACCTGCCTTCTGACTTTGATACATTTGGAGCCCATTTGTCTCTCTTATATCCAGAACTTACCATGAAACCCATTGGGAGCAGCTCCTTCCATCACAGTGGGAATGCTGTGGGAGGTTTAGGTCTGGTGTGTGTGTGTGTGTGTGTGTGTGTGTGTGTGTGTGAGAGAGAGAGAGAGAGAGAGAGAGAGAGAGAGAGAGAGAGAGAGAGAGAGAGAGAGAGTTTAACCAGTGCAAGAAGTTTATATTTCCAGACTTCTAGCCAGACTCCCTTGAATCTGGAGCACCAAGTAATTAATTGTAAAATTCATGACACCTGAGCAGGTTCACGTCGACACTTCTTCCTGTTAAGAGAGCCTGTTCTTTGTGGATTTCTGTGGGCCAAAGCACAGGGACAAATAGCCAAACGAATGGAAACACATGAACTATGAACCAAAGGCTGAGGGGCCCCCAACTGGATCAGGCCCTCTGGATAAGTGAGACAGTTGATTGGCTTGATCTGTTTGGGAGGCATCTAGGCAGTGGTACCAGGTCCTGGGCTCATTGCATGAGTTAGCTGTTTGAAACCTGGGACTTATGCAGGGACGCTTGGCTCAATCTGGGAGGAGGGGACTGGACCTGCCTGGACTGAGTCTATCAGGTTGATCTCAGTCCTCAGGGGAGGCCTTGATCTGGAGGAGGTGGGAATGGGGGGTGGGCTGGGGGGAAGGGGAGGGGGCAGGAAGGGGGAGAATAAGGGAATCTGTGGCTGTTACGTAGAACTGAATAGTATTATAAAATAAAATAATAATAATAATAATAATAATAATAATAAAGAAAAAAAAGAGAACTTGTTCTTAGATGTTTTCATTAAAGTCAAACCTTATTAAAAACTGGACCCTAATCTTGACAAAAATGCCATAAACTCTCTATGATTAATATGAAATCTCATGGAAAATAACCCCCTTTTCCAAATTTTTCCAGAAATCCAACTTTTGAAAATTTTTCATAATATTCTGAAAATGAACTTAGGGTATCAGGTAAGCCATTACACAAGCTAATAAAGATACAAAGAAAAAGAATCTTCTCCCCATTTTCCTTTCCTCCTGTTCTTCACCCTCCTGCCTTCTCTTCACCTCTCCCTCTCTCCTCCCTTTCAAAGGGCCAAAAAGAGGAGCTCTGTATAATTCCAAAGAGATTTTTCTAGTTCTTTAAAGTGCTCCAAAGATAACATTGAAGAAAAAGGTTAGAGCTGTTGATTTATTAAATGAATGTGGCCTGTGATTCCCTCTCATAAGAAAAAAATATTAGCATGGCCTTTGGTGTCAATTCCTTGAAAACTGCTTTAACATAGCTTGATGTAAGGCCAAATTTGCCAACTGCTAATGAAACCAGCAGTAAAAATGAAACCCTCATGGAATTATCTATTCTAAACCTTATCTAAATGCTTTTGATTATCAAGTACACTTTTTTAAAAAGTTAATTCTTTGCTGTTGAGAAGGCTAGAAGGTGATTTATACTAGAAATCACTAGAAAGATCCCAGAATGGTTCAGATTTTATTATGTTCAAGATAGAATAGCCAGAGGACTTAGATGGAATCAAAATGAATGTTGTCATTAACAGAAAAACAGCTAGCACATTTATGTCCATTCCATTTTGTCCCTTATTCCATCCACAGGGGAAAAAAAGGAATGAAAATTCATAAGCTGGAAAGAATAAAAAGGAAAAACAAAATGATGGATAGGGCGGGAGGAGATGGATGATAAGCTTTAGCGACCACTTCATCACTTCATTTACTTATCCAGAGGTTTCTATTGTGTGCGCTGGGAAAACTGAGGAGCGTTTTAATGATAGCGTGTAGTAGAAACACAGCAGACACTTAAAAAGGCATGAGATGCACCCTGATATGGGAAGCAGAAAAAAAAATGGAAAGTCATTTGGAGGTCAAATTATGCCTATCTGAAGGAAGAGCCACTGGAATGGGGAAAAAAAAAGAATCAACAGAAGCTGCCGAAGAGAACACTGTGGACTATCAGAAGGCAGAGTGAGAAGCTGAGGGGCACCCCATATGGGGCAGCCATGGGGCTAAGGGACACGGTATGACAGAGGCAAATAGTTGCTTAACAAGTTTTAGGTTTACTATTGCAGCAAATATATCCATCAAAGGCATTTCAGCTTTAACAACAGCCTGAGAAATAGTGGAGTTTCTTTGGATTTGCAGTTTCCAAAGAATGTGATTTTTTGCACACCAGAGTCTAAATTTAAGAAAAATAGTAAGTCATTCACACACAAATAGAGTATATACATCTTTCGGTGCTGAACACTATTCTTGCACTCTAAGCAAAAGTCACACCCTTATACCAATGAGCCATTTCCAACTTTTTTTTTCTAGGCACTAAAGATGTAGTGCTAAAAAATAATAAACTGTAAGAAGGTCAAGGTAATAGTCTAAATCAGAAGTAAACATAGATCAGCTATAATGCTAGCCATAAGGCACAGAGCAGACAGATTGCTTTTTAAGTGACCCTGAATAAGAAAGTGGGTCAGGAAGGGATAGGCAAGATGGAGCAAAATGAGGGTCAAATCTCTGTCTTGAACTATTTATGGTTCTGCATTTTTTTTTAAAGAAACATGAGAGATGAACAGGTGTGTGAGAGATAACAGTGAGATCAGTGTTGCTTTCAAATTAGTTTCAGGTGAGTTGAAACATTCACTAGAGATGGAAGAGACGTAGACAGAAAACAAAACAAAACAAAACAAAAATTGTTTACAAATGGCTGTGACTTGGCCAGGGCCAGACAAGGGTTCGCTTACTCAGCAAAACTATGAAATGAGGTGAATTTCTACCAAGAGCAGTGTAAAAAGTGAACAAAAGAACCTCGAGGACTTTTAAATTTTATGGCTACTTAAAGGGCCCAAAGAGCTGGCAGCTACTTAGAGCTGCCCAAAGGAAGTGAAAAGAAATAATGAGAGAGGCTGGAAAGAGTGGAGCCCTGAGGAAGAAGTGTGGCTAACAACAGCAAGTGTTTCCATAAGGTCAAGTGAGGTAATGACTGAAAGCCACCTGGTGCGTTCAACACGAGTGAAAGTCCTTGGCAGCCTTAGTGAAGGCAGCTTTAATACAGTGATGGGGGGTGAACCACATTATGGTGGGTGGAGGAATAAGACACTAAAAAAAATGGGACTTAGTGAGTTTAAAAGGAGTAGAAAACCAGACCACCAAGATCTGGTCAATTTGGTCCGGGTGAAAAAAAAATGTGGGTTGTCAGCACATTGGAGAGAGGTGAGCCCCAGTCTACTTTGAAGTCTACCTTACCCTATCAATTTTAGTAAATTGTACTGACTGGCATCCCTCATCCCTACTCCATCTGGTGGCTTTCCTTGTTGTGATTTTTGAAGGAGAGGATTCTGGCTGAGATACAGCCTATGTGGAGAAATTGCAGCCTCTGGAATTAGGAGGAATTTAACAAAAGGATGAGTTCTGGGAAACGAGTAAGATGTAAGAATTGCACTATTAGGAGAGATACCCACTCCCTTGTAGTGGGATAGAGGAGGGAAGTATATTAAAGTGTAGGAGAGCTATGAAATTGGTAGCAGAAGTTGAGGAGGTTCCTGTCTGGTGATTTTTATAGTCCCTATTAAAGAGGAGTTGGAGCATCAGCTTCATGGAACATTGAGATACACAACTTTCAGAAGCTTGAGGACAGTGTGACAACTTGAAATGGAAGAATGAGCTAATGGAAGATTTCTGGGTGATAATATACCCTCTAATAGCAATGGTGTTCATACCCACATAGTTGTCCCAGTCTGTACAAAAATATGGCTTTTTGTCAAGACCAATAGATCAGATACAAGAGTATAAGAATGTCAGGATGGATTCATCTAGGGCTTGCAGGATCTGGGTTTATGAAGTGAACTTAGGGATATGAGGTTGGCATGCTAGAAAGAACAGTTCCAATGATAGAATATTGCATACACACTTGATAAGAATGAGAGATAGTAAGAAATAGCAGAATTGGGGAATGCAGAACCTGATGTGATAGAATCCAACATATCCTGAGAAAAATTGGGCCAGAAGCTCAAGGGATAACTCTGGGTCAATATTTCAGAACAGTTTTGACTCTAGACTTCGGTTGTCATGGCTGAAACTGTCAGGAAGGAGCCCTGCAAAGAAATGAAGTCCATGTGTGGAGCATGGTCTGGGGACAGTGAAAGGCTTCAGGATGATGGCTGGGCATTGGAAGCAGAGGTACATGGTAATCAGAATTGATTGGGTTATTTTTGTTTTTGTTTTGTTTTTGTTGGTTGATTGGTTTTGGTTTTCTGAGACAGGGTTTTCTATGTAGCCTCAGCTGTCCTGGAACTTGCTCTGTAGACCAGGCTGGCCTGGAACTCACAGAGGTCTGCCTTCATCAGCCTCCCAACTGCTGGGATTAAAGGCGTATGCCACCACCACCCAACAGTAATCAGGACTGAAGACTAACTGAAATGATTGTGTGGTCAGTCGGTAACTGCAAAGAAGAAAAGTTCGTAGCAGAAGCAAGGCTCCTGAGTCTGTCTTGGTTTGAATGAGAATTATCCCCAGGGCCCCCATCTTGGGGTGCTTCTCTGAAGACTGTGCTGACATTATGTGGGGAACTGCCTGGGAAAAGTAAGTCATCAGGGATGGACCTTGAAGTTCACACCTGAGGCCGGTTCTGGCCTGCAGTTTTCTCTCCCACTTTGCATGCTGTGAAGAACCACTGCCTCAGGTTCCAACCATCATGGGTTGAGTCTCTCCTACCACCTGCCATGAAAGATTGAAATTCCTCTGGAACCATGATCCCAAGTCAACCTTGTTTCCCATGTTGTTTCTAGAAGGTGTTTGAGTCGCCAGTCACCAATTCACATCTGCAGAGAGAAGCCGGGTACAACATAATGATCTGGAAGCCTTAGGAAATGAAGATGATGCCACCCAATCTTGGAGCCTAACAGAAGTATGAAAGTGTGACAGGGGAGAAATGATGATCAGGGGTGACCTGGGAGGATTGCACAACCAGAAGAAGTGGGGAGCCTTAAGGAAATAGGTAGAAAAGACAGGGGCATGTTATCAATTGAGTGAGAATTGTGAATGTCAAATGAATGGAAATAATAGGGTTACGTCAGAGGAGACATAACCGGGAATTATGCAAGAGGCAATGTGTGAAAATAGCTCCAAGCTAAGACAGGAGGTACGGAGATATCAGTTACTTCATGACATTATAATCACATTTCTTTATGAATTTTGATCAACATTTATCAAAAGACAGAAAAAAATAACTCATATCTGGTTACTAAAACACATCTATACTTGTCATGTACAAAAGAGGGAAGTTCATACTTGAATCAAGCATACGAAACTTTTTGTCTATCTCTCTGTTTGTTTAGACAGATTGGTCCTGAGGAGCTTGCAAACCTCCCACTTCAGTTTCTCTAAAGCTGGGATTGCAGATATGCACCATCAAGCCTGGCTCTGCATGGAAGAATGATGTGTGAGGTGTTAAGTTTTTCCTTGTGTTTTCACCAACAAAGAACGGGTATTAGAAGAGGACCCTGCTTCCCTAAGAAACACATGTTCCTTGGGGAAGGTTTTCCCTTCCCAAGACAGAGTGGCAGCGATGGATCTCATTGGTGAACTGGACGGAAGTCTGGGGATACAGGACTTAGCACCTACCCTATTTCCCCTCCTTGGTTTTGCCTGCTCCCAGCATGAACCTAACAGCTATTCTCTAATGAAGAGACAGTACTGTGTTGGTTGCTCATGGACAGTGAGTTGATAGACTACTAGCAGTGAATGAGTGCCTAAAACTTTCTAATTCAAGGGTGAAGTGTTGAGGAGTAGTCACAATCGAAAAGATACTTTCTTGGTAGTAAAAGTAGTAATTTCCTGTCTCTACCCATCTGTCCCCTATGTTTCTGTTCTCAGATGACTTCAAACCCAGGAAGAAAACTTTTGAGTATGTATTATTGTCCTTACTGCTGCACAAACAAGTTAGCACATTTAGATGACTTAAAACAATACCACTGTATCAACTTACTGTTTCGTACATCATGGTCCATAGATATCAGAGGTGGATATCACAAGGAGTCATTCTTCTTCCTTCTAAAGTCAAAAGACTGTCTGTCACCCCACCTGGAGATGTGGGGCTTCCCACCTTGGTAGGTATTTGAAGAAAGGCTGGAAGCAGTCATAGCTACACAACCTGATTCTTCTGGGACCTTGTTTCTAAAGACCTCCAATATTGTATATAGGCTTTGCTGAATAATTTAGAAGACTTAAAGAGAGAGAATGCTTAAAGAAAAATGGAGAGAAAGGATTCCCTCCAAACTAACAGGAGGCTTTCAGAGCTCAGAAGATAGGAGGGTCTCACTTTCTATTCACTTCTGAATGAGGACACAATGATCCAGAATGCCCAAAGAGGCAGGATCCTAACCAGAGCTCCCAGACCTGGAACTCATTCCCCAACCCCCAAGGGAAATGAATGGAAACAAATCATCAATTCTCAGAGTATTGCTGTAACCTGGACAATATTCACAGTGCCTAGGATAGATGGTCTGGACTTCAAAAGCTCTTCTGTCATTTCCTGACTCAGCCTTCAAAAGCTTCTTTAAAATGAGTGCTTTATCCCCTTCTTTTCATATCAGAAAGGATTCCCATCTGTCAACTGTCCTCCGCTGTGTCTCTTCATCCTTCTTTAACTTTCTCTTACAATTTCTCCAAACCAGATAATTTCTTGGAGAGCATATTAAAGTATTTGAATTTCTGATAATAAATCATTCACTTTCAGCAAATGGAACAGTTCCATTCTTGTTCAGTTTCTCTAGCCAACTGAGACAGGAGGTGCCAGCTGGCTGATTTTTAATGGTGGATATGTGTAGGCACAAAGATGAAGTTGGTAGAGATGAAAATGTGTGTGCGTGTTTTAATTTACATTAAAATCTTACTGAAGGTATTATTTTGGAGTATTTGCTGACATAAGACAAATTTAAATTTCTTATAAGGAAGTTGCAGAAAAGCATAACCCTCCCTTCCCAACATTGCCAAGAATTCTGGCATGCCCATTAATCTGTTCTTGTGAGAATTAGAAAACTCCAGAGAGAATCCTCTTTTGGAGGACAGCTGAGATAAACAGCAATATGAAGTAAGATGGTTGGAGCGGTGGGAGATCAGGCCTTAGAGTTCAGCTGAGCTATTGAGAACTTCAAAATGGAGCAAGATGATGCTTTGTTCTCTTAATCTAACCTAATGATTAGATGTGGTCTAATTAGTGTGGCCGATAGTTCAATGAGATGAGGAGGAACTCTGATGAACCTGTGAAGGGTCTCTCTCCACTCTCCTTCACCTCAATTTGGGCTGTGTTTAGCATTTGTGTGATCCCTGAATGAGGATTCTCTTTGCTAGTCTTCTGGGTACAAGAATCTACATATATAGTTTAGATTATCTCTCCCCCAACCCCACCCTTGAGTACTATCTGCTTGACTTTGATTCTTGAGGATAATCCCATAGTTATTCTCTGTTGAAACAGCAGTTATTTATCAGATATGTCCTTATCTGCACCTACCTAACCTCCTGTGTGCCACTTCCCATCAGCACTGTACAGCATCTCATAGAGGGAACATTCTTTTACACAAGGGCTCAGGGAAGAGTAGTTACTAATGCCCGGCCCTCATTCTCTCCTGTGGAAACTCACAGACTCTACAGTCAGATGGTGGGATGCTTGCTCCAAACCAAGAAATCCTGAGCAACCACAGCAACGGCAGGAAGGTGGTTAAGAGTCAAGTCAATCAGAAATGATGGAGGAGGAGCAGCAGCACTTAAAGCAAGTGTTTTTACAGCAGAATCCTGGCTCAGTATTTTGGCTCCTGTACCTTCAGGGTCCCCTTGGTTTCTCTTTGCCCATCCGCTGCCAGTTCAGGGACTTCCTCGCAATACCCTATTAGCAAGGAAATGGATTGCTGAAAATGATTTGTTTAAATCAAGAAGCTGGCTGCTACATAGTCTGTAAGACTTTTTAGCCTATCAGTTTAAATATTTAAGGAATGACACTGAATAGTCTGCCCTATTCCAGGAAAAGAATTAACGTTGGAATGGGGATGGAGCCAGAAAGATGAGTGTGGTTCAGCTTTTGGTCCTTGCTATCATTCTGAGAGCAATCTATTCTCCCATAAATGAGGCAGAGTGGGTGGACTGAGGAGATAGAGAATCAGGATGCTTCCCAGCACTGCCCTGCATCAGTGACATCATCATTCCTGAGGAAATATCCAGAATTCCCAGAGCACCCAACTGGGATATTCTAAAAAAATTCCAATGCAAAAATATATTCTGTCTCTAGTAGTAATTATTTGTAGTATCCTAAATCATCATATATAACTAACACTGTATTACAGAATTCATAAAAGTGGATTGCTAAGAAGTAAATAAAATTAACAGAGTAAAACTCCAAAATGAACTCTGAAAGATACTACTATAAAGAGCTGATATTGGACTCGGAATTCTTTGGGGGTTTCAAGCTTATTCTAGCCAGCACGGTTCATCTTTCTGTTCTTTCTCACTGATATGAAAGTCTGATTTTACTAATGGAAACTCAAATTTCATTCCAAAACTGACAAAATACAGTGATACATAAGATATAAGCCAACAGAGAGCTACAAAGAAGCCAGATTTAAAAAAAAAAAAATTCTCTTGAAGCACTCCAATGCACACTTCCTGTATGTCTTTAAGAAAGTCATTCACCAAATTAAATATAACAGTTATAGGTCTCTTTTTCTTTATTTTCCTCCTCCCTCCCTCTATGTATTTATTTGTTACGTTGGGGTGGGGGTGAGGCAGGCTCTGACTATGTATCCCAAGCTCCTTGCAAAGTCATGGAGGTCCTCCTGCCTCACCCCCCCCCCCCGAACCTGGGATTACAGTTTTACCCCAGTAGAGGCTTCCAATTAGACTATTAGAATCAACAACAAAATGGGAATTGAAACAGCACACCCAATAAGGTAAAGGTGTTGATTGATTAGCTCCAAAAATACTACCTGAAAGCTGAACATCTGTTCCCAAGTGCAAACGCAGGAAGTAAACACATAAACGACTGCCCACACTGGGATATTTGACAAGGTAAATCAGAACAGGGGCTGCTCAGTCACCACATTCAGAGCCCTGTAACGAAAGAACCCCGGGAACAACAGCTCGCATCATTTAGGCACAGAATATTTAGTTCTATCTGAAATTGACAAGTATACAGACATCTTCAAGCTCCGCAGCAAATGTGACAGAAATTATATCAGAGTGATGTAGCCAATGTCTGCATGTAATAAATGAAATCTAAATGAAGGAAGATCCTAACAAGCCAATCCTGAGGAACCCTGAGGTATGAATTCATATACTTTGACATCAGTAATGACTCGAACGAGCAGCACTTTGATTTCATCCTTAGTGTTTTCCCTGGATGGTGTTCCCTCTGACATCCCGGATGGAGGGGAAGTGCAATGTTGACACTCTTATAAAATGTTTTTCACCCTGCTGAATCTGTGTTTGCATTAGCATGTGACTGATACACGAAGGTACAAGCAATTATTTAAACCAATATCTGTTGACAGCCCTCGGCAAACAGAGTAGACACACAGTACCCGCTGTCAAAGGAAAGCGCATGGCCTACTTCCGTCTCCCCAGGCCATCTCTCTGGTGTTTATGTGAAAAAAATAAATGAGGACATCCACACCAGTACAATTGCCTCACGCTTAGAGGTGCAGTGTACACCGCGGAGGCTCAGTCACCAAATGGACCGTCTCCCCCACGTAGTCCCATTCGCTCATCTCTTGGCCCCATGTTCACCATCAATGTTTCTCTGCTTCCGAGTCTAGCTGCAAAAAGAACAGAAAAGTTGCATGAAGAGGAAACTGGTCCTCAGCTTCAAAGGGCACTGTGCTCCTATCTCATGGGTTTCCTGGCAGCCTCCAGCATTGGAGCTGCAAATTCTGCAGCCTTCAGAGGCTGCCCAAGTGGGACCTTCATCTGTGTGCAGCAGGTCATGGAAACAGCTAAGCCAACAGGATGGTAAAGGCAAGGTTCTATGTTTTAATTTAAAGGAAAGGCATGAGAGACAGCTTATGGAGTAGAGTTGAAGGGAGAGTTTTTTCTGGCAACAACAAAAATAAAAAAATCTAAGTTTTTATTCCAATCATCCAAATCTTTTTCTTTTTTTTTTTAAACAGAGTTGCTTTGTGTATCCTAGGCTGTCCTAGAACTATCTCTGTAAACTAGGCTGGCTTCAAACTCACAGAGATCCTCCTGACTCTCTGCCTCCCAAGTACGTCACCAACACAAGCTTTCGTTTTTTTTTTTTTTCTTCCAAATTTTAAAAGGAAAATTGTCAAGTTCTTTCTTAATAGGTAGCTACATATCCTTGGATCCTGCAGAAATACTTTGTATGAAGATATATAACTGTATACATATGTATACATATATATTTATTAGGTTGGTACAAGAATAGCTTTGTTTTTGGCATTGTTAAAATTTGTTACTTGGTGTTAGAAACATTCTTAAACAAATTTGGCTGTGCTATATAATATTTTAATATGTATTTGTTGCTTTACTTTTTTTTACTAATGTTATTATTTGCTGTTTATATTTATTTTGTACTATGAAAATGACGTAAAGCAAAAAGCACATTTGAATGGTTTTTTTTATTGGAGTTCAATGGAATTGTAAAGCAACAAAGACAACTCTCGACACCATAAACACATTTGTCCCAGAAACTATTAACCACGCAGAACGCAGTGCGTGGTTCTAGAAGTTTTACAAAGGAGCAGAGAGCGTTGATGTGAGCAGTGTAGCCTGGCACTAGAAGTTGACAATGATCTATACAGCATTTGAAGCAAGTTGGGGTGATGAAAAAAACCTCTCTAAGTCAGTGGGTAGCTACCCCTTTGGCAAACCTCTATCATATATATATATATATATATATATATATATATATATATATATATATATATATATATATATACATATATATATACATTAAGATTCATAACAGTAGCAAAATTACAGTTATAATGTAGCAACAAGATAATTTTATGGTTAGAGGTCATCACAACATTAAAGGGTGGCAGCATCAGGAAGGTTGAGAACCACTGCACTGTGTGGTCGCCTTGTGAGTCTACTAAAATAAAAATGAATCTACATTCTGAACCATTGTCCTCTCTTCTTCTATGCAGCCATGACGAACCATTTCTCCCTCAGGTCATGATGTGTGACTTAAACAGTTCACTGTTTAGACTGAGAAAATGCTCCAAGGTAATATCCAAAGCCACGTATGCATGGAAAAATGCCAGGGCCGCTGTTTGGTGGATGCTACATATTTTATCAACTACAGCTTTCCAAATTGTGGAGAAACCATTACATCTGAGAAGTGAGCTCAGCAGTTCAATGATATGCACCCAACACTACCATGCTGGCAGCCAGCACTGGTCAAAAGTTATTCTCCACTATAATGTCTGATAGAAATTCATGCAATCAACACTTCAAGGGCTGAATAAACTGGGCAATGGAGTTTTGCACAACCCACCAACATCCACCTGACATCTTCTCATCTATCAACTTCTACTTCTTTAAGCATCTCACCTGTTGGCAAAGAAAATGCTTCCACACCCTCCAGGATACAGAAAATTCTTTCCCATCCAAATGCTTTGGAGAGTTGACAAATCCCAATGGGTGGACTTTTGTACTACAGGAATAAACAAATGTATTTCTCATTAACAAAAATGTGTTTCTATTTTGATTAATAAAGATGAGTCTAATTAGAATAATTTAAAATTCAAAGTCCAAACCCACCATTCCTTTTGAACCACCTAATACACACACACATACACACACACACACACACACACACACACACACACTCAGCCAACATTGTTATTCATATTATACTTTGTGTGTGTGTGTGTGTGTGTGTGTGTGTGTTTGTATGTGTGTCAAATGTGTGTGCACATGTGGTAATATGACAGTCAGAAGCAAATCCCCGGCCATTATTCTGAAGGAGCCTTGTTTTTTTTAGACAGAGCCTCTCAATGGCTATGCTGTCTGGCCAGGGAGCCCCAGGAATTCCTCTTTCTCTGTAAGTGCATTTCACTACCCAGAGCCTTTTATGTGGCTCTGGGGGTCTAACTCAGATCCCCATGCTTATACATGAGCTATGTCCCGCAATGAGCTATCTCCCCAGCTCTACACTTTCCTTAATGCAGTCTTAAATGAGAACTCATAAAATTATATTACACTACCCATTAGGAATTAGAAATGTTTTGTGAAAGAAACCCCTTCATTTTTTTATATGATGTCTTCTCTCAAGATGCATTTGGGATATGTTCTTTATGGTAATGTATTACTCTGAGCTTTTTAGTAAATTTCCTTGGGAAAGAAGTGTGGTAAGATGAGAATTGTAAATATTTTCTTTCATTTTTAAAAACCTACTTATTTAGAATTGCTTTAAAATCCTCTTATGTATATTTTACTTTATTTTAAAATGAATGAAAGCAGCAAGGTAAAGCGAATCATAGCTAAGTTGGAAGAAAAACACCAAACAAACAAAACAAGAAATAAAGTCAGTGAATAAATGCAAATGAATTCTGGAAGAGCCAGGAGAGAACTGATTCTGTGTTTCCTCCTAAAGGAGCTTGTGACATTTAATGCATTTGGATGTACTTTCATCCACTCATTTAATAATCATGTAGTGTCTGCCCCTGGCAAACAATTCCTGTGGAGTTTTCTCTTCCTTGATGTGTAGAGCGTATCTAGCCTTCTTACTATGATTTCCTTGATACCCTCCTGTTCCTTCTTCTGTACTGGAAGTTGGAGAATTATTCTACTTCAGTCTTCTTGTTTTTTATATCCCTTTTAAAGTAAGTAATATGAGGGTGAAGAGATGGCTCAGCAGTTAAGAGTGTGTGGTGCTCTTTTAGAGGACCCCAGAGTTCAGTTTCAGTACCCACACGGAACAGCTCACAGCCACCTGTAACTCCAGCTCCAGCGGATTCAACACCCTCTTCTGGCCTCTGAGAGCACCTGCATGCATGTGTACATGGCCATACACACACACTATACATAAATCCATAATGAAACAAACCTTTAAAGTAAGTAATCCCCAAATATGGGAAACTCATTCACCAAACTCAAAAGACGAGTCTAAAAAGCCACAGGAAGTATCTACTTCATATGTTTCGTCAGCATCACAAACTGATGGGACCAAAACTGTTCTCTGCTAGCACCTCCTCACCAGAGGGCACCCATACAGTCTAGGCACGGAACCAGCCCCTGTTGCCATTCTTAGGATGTTACTGCCTAACTTCCAGCCACCCAAACAACACACTTATCCTTGTGCAATACCCTCCCTGTCATCGAGCACAGCACAAGAAAAAGAGGGTAGACAAAATCAGAGGCTTTGATGTTATATGCCAACAGCAAGAAGGTATAAGGGAATCATCTATTTACAAACATAGGAACTGGTTAAAAATTCAAGTCAATCTAAGAGAGGCAGAAAATTAAAAATAATAATAATAATAAGCCACCCAAAGAATTGTTTTTAAAGAGGTGAAGTCATTGTTGTAAAAATTTGACATATTTAGCCGGGTGGTGGTGGCGGCGGCGGCGGCGGCGGCGGCGGCGGCGGCGGCGGCGGCGGCGGCGGCGGCGCACGCCTTTAATCCCAGCACTCGGGAGGCAGAGGCAGGCGGATCTCTGTGAGTTCGAGGCCAGCCTGGGCTACCAAGTGAGTTCCAGGAAAGGCGCAAAGCTATACAGAGAAACCCTGTCTCGAAAAACCAAAAAAAAAAAAAAAAAAAAAAAAAAAAAAAAAAAAAAAAAAAGAATTTAATCATCGTAACAGTCATCAAAAAAAACTAAAGCTTTTTGCATACTTCTTCTGTGTGACAGATGGTATTTTAATCCCTTAATATTAGTTGATTATCGCTCTATGAGTAAGGCACAAAGACAAAGATGAAGAAACTAAAAGAAGATCAACATGTGTAAGGTCAAAAACTATAAAGAGATGGTAATGTGATGGGACCTCAGAAGTCTAACTGTAGGGTTGGTTCTGGTAAACGGATTAAACACTAACTTGGACTACATGTGCCTAAGCAGTAATATAATCCCAAGTTTTAATGACCCAAAATGACAGTGGTTTGCTTCTTTCTTGGGTGAACCACAAATCCAGCTCTCTGGGGAAATTGCTCTGTAAACCATTTCACTTCCATTTGGCAACACAACTGCCCCAGCACATCGCTTCATCAGTTTCCATGGCTCAGGGAAGAAGCTGGAGAGCGGCATACAACCTTTAAACACTTCATTCTGGAAGTGACGCACGTCACTTCCGCTCATAGCTCATTGCTAGCACTAATCACACAGCCACAAGCTAAGTGCAAGAAAGGCCAGAGGATGCCATCTTCTGAATGCTCAAGAAGGGGGAAATGAAGTGAGTTGTGAGGAGGTCATTTCCACAATACAAATGTATTGATGATTTTTATCCTCACTGGAACCAAGTACCTGACAGAAGCAACTTAAGAGAGAAAAGACTTATCCAGCTTACCATTTCAGACACTTCCGTTCACCATGACAGAGAAAGTGCGGCACACTCATGTCATGGAAGACAGAAAACAGAATGGAGCAATAACAGAAAGAGATAAAGTCAAGATAAACCCTAAAGATCATACCTCCTGTGGCCCACTTTCTCCAAATAGATCTCACCTTCCATAGCTCCAGTATCCCCCCAAAACTCCATTCAACTTTTAAAGCCATCAATAGAGTCAACTGTAGATTTCAGCAAAGCCTTCATTGTCTAATCATATCTAATCATCCTAACTTGCTTCAAATGCTGTATAGATCATTGTCAACTTCTGGTGGCAGGCTACACTTCTCACATCTTCTAAACACAACAGGACTGATACACATATGAATTCACAGAGACTGTGACAGCATGCACAAAAGCTGCACAGGTCCAAAGCAGACAAAATTCCAAGACTGAAAAAAAAATTGGACACAAATTCCCATCCCTAAACAAGAAATTATTTGCAGTTGATACCTGCCAGGAAGGGAAAATTAGTTTTCTTTCAATTGAGTACTACTAGATATCTCAACCACACTCCATGTCCAAGAGAAGTTGGCCAATATGAACCAAGCTTCATGATTTGTGATTGAGTGTGTATATGTGTGTGTGTGTTTGTGTGTGTATGTACTTTTTGTTTTGATATTTTTGTCTTATTGGTTTTCTTTTATTTTTCTGTTTTGATTTTATGTTTTTTGTTTGTTTGTTTGTTTGTTTGTTGGGGGATCTTTGTTGTTGTTATCTTTCCTGAGGGGGTGTTAAGAGAGATAAATAGATAGATAGATAGATAGATAGATAGATAGATAGATAGATAGATAGATAGATGATAGATAGATAGATAGATAGATAGATAGATAGATAGATAGATAGATAGATAGATAACATGAGAGAGCGAGAGAACATGAAGTTGGGTGGGTAGTGAGGTGGATACAATTTGAGAGGAGTTAAGGAAGATGAAAGAATATGATCAAAACATTGTATAAAAAAAGTTTTAAAATAAAAATTAATAAAAACAAAGAAAGATGCTTGCATATCTGAACTGATGCATCCCATGCCACAGGCATCCAGTTGGACAAAAGGCCCAGAAACCACAGTGCATGAGAATGTAATCTTCCAGGAAATGAGAGAAATCTATCATCTACATCCTAACACTGCTTCATTTATTTCTTAAACAGAAAGCAGCAATGGAACAATATTCATAGATGCATAGGGTGGTCACATTTGTTATTTACAAAAGTCCCACATCTAAGGAAAGGTCACAGTGCGTTATGTGGAGCCATGCACCAGGCTCATTGTGCTATGTAATCTGTCAGCATCACGACTGTGTGTTATTCCATCACCCTTATTCAGCAGATATCACTGCTCTGCAGGCTTGGAACATTCGGAAGGGCAGACTGCTTCACCTGTGCCTCATGTGGAATCACATGGGAGGACTTGCAAGGCTGACTGCTTCTCAGACTCAAGTTGAGTCCTCAAGTAGTTGTCTTCCCAACTTCTGGTTACCTCTCAGGGTAACCCTAGACTGAGAGGATCTGTGATGCACAGGGGACTCCCAGGCTTCCTATGACCATCTGATCTACAGTGAAATCCCTTTCTTCTTTCTCTCTAGAACAAAATCTGAAGCATTCTTGATCTTTCCAAAAAATACAGAAAAGGTTCTCACCTCATGTCCTGTCTGTTTTCACTTCTTTAAATTACTGGAGACAGGTAAAGACCAAGCTTCTTTGGACAGAGCAGAAGCATGAGCCTAAGTAAAATTTCAGGTTTAACAAATGATACCCTATTGATGTCTTTTCTGTCAGCTTAGCCACTGCACATGAACCTACTGATATTTTAATTAACATCTAATCTGTGGTCTCATGGTCCCACAGTCAGTACCCTGCCAGCCACTCAGGTGGTAGCCTGGAGGGACTTCTAGTTCCATACTCCTGGCTCTGCCATAGCCCTGATATGTAGGTTTACACTAAGTCTTTCTCGTTCTATTTACCAACAACAACTCAGAAGTCAGATGTGGGGTTGAAAGCCTGCTAGATCAGAAAAGCTGAGAAGCCACCAGCTGGCCTTGCTTTTTGGCTGGAGACTCAGCAAGAGAGCATCTCTTCACTTGTCCCAAAACCAAAAAAAAAAAAAAAAAAAAAAAAAAGTGCTGTTGTGGAATAATCTTTGTACACTGTGAAGATATGTCTTTGCCAAGTCACCTTCTTGTTGGTTTAATAAAAAGTTAAAAGGTTAAGTGGTCATTAGCTAGGCAGGAGGTATAGGCAGGACAGCCAGACACAGAGGATGCTTGGAAGAAGAAGATGGGAGAATCTAGGATACACAGAGGGAACAAGACATGCTTGAGGACAGGTAAAGCCATGAGCCATGCATCAATATGTGGATTCATAGATATGGGCTAGTTTAAATTGTAAGAGCTAGTTAGTAACAAGCCTAAGATATGGCTGATCTTTTGTAATTAATAATAAGTCTCCATGCCATTGCTGGGGAGCCAGCAGTCCTGACCAAAAACAGGTCCAGCTACAAAGTGCCAAACCCAAGTCCCTGCTCCCTCCTTCTTGTGCATCTTCTCTATCCAAATTGTCTACTACTCTATGGCTAGTTCTGGTTAGCTAGTCATTGGCTTCACCTCTTGAGTAAAGGTAAACCTAATTAACAGTCTCAGAGTGTCACAGTGCAATCAAATATCCTGCAATACCCTATTACCACACACACATAGAATACAGACTTAGTAAGAAACAGATCAGAACAACAAGAATGGTTACCTTTAAAATAAGGGATTTGGGATGTACTAAATTTTTTCAACCTTCTGTATTGAACGACATGCGCTGTTATGACAGAGAAAACTCAGGCTTCCCCAAGGACCAGGAGCCTTCTTAGTCTAAGGCACTGGGAAATGCTGTGGAGCAGACAACACAAGGACCAATCCCGAGTGACAGAATTGAGATTCAGTAGGTAACAATTCACTGCCTTCCCCATGCTCAGAATAGTCCTCAAAAAAACATGTACCACAAAGAACTTCAGAGATGTCCAATGAAATCTACCCCTCATCCACTGTCCAGAGAGGCACAAATGCTCATCAAAATACTTCGTAGTGGACTTTCTCCCTTCCCTGACTCATCTGACACAGTTACTCAGATTCATTACACCAAACTAACAGCTTCCTTGCCTTTGAATTACAACTTGCCACACAACTAATGTGTGTCCCATAGATGAGTACAGCTCTCACCTCTCGTCACGGAAGCTCCTCTTTGCAGCAAACGAAGGCCGTTACAGAACCACAGCTTGTCAAAACATGGAGATCAACCGATCGTGTCCAGTCCCAAATGATACATTTGCAATACAACTCATGCACCTGCGCCTCAGGGAATATTGTAGAAGAGAGCACAGAAAGACTGTAAGAGCCAGGGGACCAGGATGTCAGTGAAAGTGTGTCTCCTAGAAGCCACAGGAAAGCGACACTCACGATATTTCAACAGTATGGTTGCCTAAAACAAGATCCAAAGACAATGGACAGGTTAGCATGGAAGGGAAAAATCTCTAAGGAGCTCACCTCTAGATGAAGAACTGCAGGCCACTAATGACTGTTGAGAGGCAGCAAATGAATGTTCCCCGGGGATGACTCCCTCACTGGTTGTTCAATACCAAGTGATCAGGCCTGAAATCGTGTACACACATGCAACACTGAAGAGATTCAAAAGGTTGTGTGTGTGTGTATGTGTGTGTGTGTGTAAGATCAAAGGAAAGGAGACCATCAATTTGAAAGGGAATGAGGAGGAAGATAAGGGAGTGGCTAAAGGAAGGGTAAATAGAAGGGATTGGGGGAAGGAAAAAGAAGGGGAGAAATAATGCAATTACGTATTTATTCATTTTTAAAAGAGAACATAGTGAAATGTGGGTCTGCTTTAGAACCCTACAATAGGTAGGGAACGGGTGCTACTACTGATCAGTTTACATACTCGCTCAGGTGGTACCATTTCAATAATTATGCATATTAAACAAGACTACTTTTCATGCTCATGCCTTCTAGAAGACTCTCATCTTGGGCCTGCAGCAATATTCCCACAACAGGCATGTTTCCCTCCATGAGTAAATAGCTGCTCATTGGTATTCTCTCAATTTGAGTTTTCCATGAGCCATTACCCCCACCCCAATTTGCTGGTACAATGAGAATTCATAGTAATACAGATGAAACCAAGCATTAATTTCATGACCCTCAAGTGTTTTCATCGAAGAAAAATTGAATTAAGTTTAATTGTAGCATCATGGTTCAAAAATTGTCAGTCAATCCCTGGAAGCCTTAGTTAATGAGAACATTTTTATGAACAGAAAGCCCTCAGCTGAGTACTCTGAAGTACACAGGGCTTCATACTATATATTCCTGAAGACACTGAGCACTGTACTACACACTGGTAGAAGACCCGGCCCTTTTCTATGACTAGCATAGGACTCAGTCCCTTCAACAAAGCATCATATAAACAAGGAAGGTGGCTGACTATGATGATTATTTTCATGACCTTCTTAGGCAGTAGTCTCAAGAACTCAATATCATTTAAAAGTCGTAGAGAACTTTAGCCCCCACTGCATTTGAAAAATGGGACTCCTTTAGGATCGATTCTTGCCAAAATGAAAAGTCATGATTCTCTCTGATGGTGACTTCCATTCTCCTCTTTCACATGTCCTCTTGAATGTACAAGATAAAAATAAAGGTGGGGAGAGAAAGCTTGGGACTTCAGGGCATACCTTCTTCCCACCTCCTTGATGATGGAGGCATATCCTTTGAGTATATATTCTTCAGGAATACTTTCTCCTGGTTTCTCTTTTCTTCCTTCCTTCTCCCATTACTGCATCCACCTTCTCCATTCCATTTTCTATCTTTGCCCTCAAGAGCTAACTCATAAGAAAATGGACTGATGGCAGTTTGGGAGTTTTGTTTTTTGTATGTATGTAGGATGAATCTATTTATTATGTGATTAGCACTATTCAAGATAACTTAGTAGACTTGTTTAAATTCAAAACAGTTATTCTGCTTCCTTGCTACTTTCTTCTTCTTTAGAGGAAGACAAACAGAATAACTAGTAAAGCTCTCCCAGGTCTTCTTTGCCCAAATTCTTGGCATTACGTTAAACACAAGAGCAACCCTGAGTGCAACACAATTAAAAACAAGTGCATCATTCTCAATGGTGGTTAAAAGAACCAGTCTACCCTAGCTGAGCAAATGACACAGAGTGACTAAAACTTTGTGCTTTGGGTAGGTTTCGAAACATACTAGTTATTCAAAGCTTTATTTCCTTGTCAATGAAAAGGACATGTGATAATCTTACCTCATAGGATGGTTATGAAATGAAGAACTGTACACAAACCTTTATTACAGTCCTTAGACATAAACCATGAAATGAAAAGAGGCTGATTTTGAGTACAGATTTATTCTTAGTTTGTATTCTAGAGTAACCATTTTCTCTTTTTCCCTGATTTGCTTGTGTTTCAGTGATATCAGTTAGAATCTCTCCTAGCGGGAGAAACAGCCCTGTCCTGTTTCTCTGACCTGACGTAGGTCTCACCCCTCTCGTTGTTAGCAGTGAAACAGAGACAGCCGTGGCAGCTCTTGACCCTTTACTACAACCACCCCCAAATGACATCTTGATCATGTACCTCCCTGCCTTGATGATGTTGCTCTCCACATGGTACTAGGGGCCAACACTCTCTAACTTCCCAGGACATACATTCAGGCCAGTCTGCATGCTGCCCAGATGAAGTTGAATTGAATAAATGGTAGTGTGATAAAGAAAGAGGAAGTGGGTGAGTAAAGCAGCCGAGATCAAGGGAAAGCCCGGTGTGATCCACACATGAAAATCGATGGAGGTGAATGAACAGAAGGAAGTGGAATGGATGGGGCTGGAAACAGGGAAATGCAAATCCCTATGTTGGATTAGGTCTGGAGAATCGCTTCTACAAATCCACAGGAGGTATGTGTAAGTTGCCAGTGTGCATGAAATCAAATCTCATTTGAAATTCCTATACCCTCACCCAACAAATATTTGTGAGGACACAAAATACAGCTACTCTGAGATGTTACAACATAACACTGAGAAAAACCAACTTATATCTCTCACCAGCATTTGGCCTTCTTAGCTTTTCTCTTGGACACATGCATCTGAAAATAGAAAGTTTCCCCTGTCTGAAAATAGCAAAGGGGTTTCCACTCCTTCTTTTGCTGAATTCTTCACAACAGGCTCTTAAACCTCTGCACCATGACCCACCCCCTTGCTAAACATGTATCTCTGAAAATATTTGCATTGCAATTTTTAACAGTAGCAAAATTACAGTTGTGAGGTAGCAACTAAAATAATTTTATGGTTGGGGGTCAGCACAACATGAGGAACTGTATTAAAGGGTGGCAGCATTAGGAAGGTTGAGAACCACTGCCCTAGGGGAAGGAACTAGACATAATTGGGATCAAAAGCTTTCACAACCTGGCAGGTCCATAAAGTCAATGCCATCAAAATGAGAAGATGTGCTCATAACGTGGATGCAAGGAATCTAAGAGCTAAGACACTGAAAACTGTTTCCTGCCACTTAACATCTGCACTAGAATTATTAATGCTGAAGAAACTAAAGCCGTCACTTTTTCCAAGCTAAGTCAGTTGAACTGATGAGCATTGAGAAGCCAGTGTGGGCAGCCATTCTGACTGACTTTAGTGGAACTTTAAGGTCTGGGCACAGTGATGCAAAACTCTCTCTCTCTCTCTCTCTCTCTCTCTCTCTCTCTCTCTCTCTCTCTCTCTCTCTCTCTCACACACACACACACACACACACACACCACCACCACCACCACCAACAACAACAACAACAACAACAACAACAACAATAGCATCCATGTAATGGCCACCAATGGAGATCAATCTAAATCGTATGGAGAATCCACTAGGGTGCCATGATTTTTTTAAACTGCCTTTGGAGAAGAGTTCTTTCTGGAGAGAAAATAGGATTGCTAAGCCAGTCTTGGGGAGGAGAGGGAGTGCCTTTGGAGCAGCATTAAACTCAATTTCTTATATTCCTACCTCATCTCTATAGCTATAACACAGGGGTTATAAGATTCACCCAAAATAGTTCTCCGAGATAAGAGCTAATACATAGAAAGCACCCAGCACAGAAATAGCCCTGAATAATAACGCTGCTGCTGGTGGTGGTAGTAATGTCACCCAACAGCTGCCGCGGTAGCTGACAACCACATCTGGTTTCATGAATTAGGCATGCCTCTTCGTGGAATTTTAATAACTCAGATCATCTCATCCTCGAATTCCTCACCATATACTGCCCCTGACTCTGCCCACCATGATGTCTTATTTGGAATATCACCAATCCTGTGGCCCTGAGGGTCGAAAGTTCATTCACTGAACAGATATTTATTGAAGTCCCACCCTATGCTAGAGTGCTGTGTTTCAGTGATGAGCCAAAATCTGACTCTGCTTTTGTGTCTCTTCTAGCCTGACAGAGGGGAAGGAGATCAATGAAATCATCCTCCAAGGAAGTGTGAAAATGTGACCCTCCTCCCTGTAAAGGGGGCTGAACGGTGCTATGAGAGCTGGCTCAGCCATCCATGGATGCTGCAATCAAAGGAGAAACTAGACATTGCTGGGCAATTTTAATTATATGGTTGAAGCAGAATTTCTCATCTCATTTGTTCTCTTGTATGGTAACACACAGGGGACACTAAACACCATTCTATTGTCAACGGCTGCAATGGCCTTGGATTGTCCAGTTTTTGAGTATTTTTTTTCCTAAATAAAACCCTTAGATGTTCAAAATTAACAACCTAAATCTCTGTCCTCAAGTCTGTGGATAATTAGATAATATGCTTATACTACCCTTATTTCTAAGGTCCAAGTGTGTGTGTGTATGTGTGTGTGTGTGTGTGTGTGTGTGTGTGTGTGTGTGTGTGTGTGTTTCCTAAAAAGAAAATATTTCTTGCTATGATATTTTAGTTTCTGATAGAGTCCTACTTTGACAGCCCCTGGATTATCTAGGAAAAGAGGTGATGTGGCAAAAATACCCGAATGGAAAAAACTGGAATTATTTCCTTTTTGGCTTGCAGGGCAGAGCCAAGTTGAGAATGTCATTCTTTTCTCACTGGAAAATCAAGGAACAGAAAAAGAAGGACTCCTGTGGTTAAGTGCTTGTTACAGCAACATAAGTCTCTGTTTCGTTTTTCTTTGTGGGGAAATCAATGGTTCAATGAATAATAAGAGTGATGTTGGTCATATTTATGCTGTACGTGCTCATGATTATTTGCATAATATAAATCCCATTAATGGCTTACTATGTTTACCTAGTTTATGATTATTAGATGTATATCGAATCTTATTGGATTTTTAATAGATCGCATATTCTAGAGAGAAATAAAGGTCCAGTTTTCAAATGATAACGAAGAGTAAAGGAACATGGTTAGTAACTGCCAGAATTGAGAAGCATCGTATAAAGGCATACAATTCTATGCAGCCCATACCATGGCATGTCACTGACACTCTCACCAGGACATGTCCGCTGAGACCAGAATTGTATCTAGTATGATTTGTCTTCATTCTCATCAACAGCTGGGTTGGATAAAAATTAATCATTTTAATTGATCTTAAATGCAAAAAAAAAATCTTAAAATGTTAAGGGTAGGGAAAAAACAAGAAATTATGGTGGACTCAGTTAAGACAGCACAGAATAACTACTTAATTCTCACTTATAAAAAATGATTTCCTGTTCTCTTCACTGAATCTCAGCATATAACCAGCATAGAAAAATGCCTGGTCATACAGCTTCCATTTTCCATCCATCATATGGTCCTTGGCCAAAATAGTGGTAGATGTAATACATGTCATATGAAGGAAAGAATCATCTTGCAGGCAACATTTCAACCAAAGAGCATCCTCTACTTTGAGGAAATCCAACTCATAGGATTCTGAGATTTCAATCCCAAATCTGTATGTAAATGATGTATTGGAGGGGAAAGTGGGTTTTTTTTTATTATTACTAAAATGATCTGTCCTTTTACACAAGATACCCTGAACATATTCTTCAGTGGTTCATTGATACCTTAAAAATAGGAAAGGATTTAATGCAATGGAAAAATTAATACAGTACCCAAAGCTACCCTTCCAGATACTTGCCTTTCCAAGTTAATTCCAAAAGGCTTATCAGGGAATTTGACTCTGGTAAATATTAGAGGTACAGGGAGATGCCACAGAATCAGTTAATAAATCACCTCATGATTCCCATGGATACAACATAAGTTTTTTTTCTTTCTTCTGTTCCAAATGGTCTTAGATCCTGAGACTGGAGTCACTGAAAGGAGTCCCAAATGAATTAACCTTATTGTTTTCATAAAGTAGATGGAGCAATCGCTGACATGAAAGCACAATTTAATTAAAACTGAAGTGCAGATGAGCTGGAACGGAAGGCGGAGGAGGTGCTATTAAACCCAAAGCTGTCTTTCATCCAGTGCCCTCTGGCCCTCAGCACACAGAGCAGGCATCGTGTGCAGAGGGGATGTCACTGCCCTGTTAGGATAAAAATAATCACGCTAATAATAATACCATGACCATTATTAGAATGATTAAAAGCATTAATTATATTGAACTATATTGCAGATGGTATCAGAGTAATGACTATTTAGCTAAATTCCATCCCAATGGCTAGTTTTCATTATTAATAGCAATCACAGTGCTATTGAAATGTTTCCTTTATCCTTCAATACCCACATTCCCTCGGTGTCAGGGACTAAAGAGATGCACATTTTAAAGTCTGGGACAGACTTCTGGAGAGATTGGGTAATCTTGTTTGCATGTTCAAGTGGATCTGAGTATTAGTTCACTTCTCCCTGAGCCCCGCTTGTGGAAATGGTTTCCTTTGTGTTTATATGACCTCCTCGGTCTTTCCAGGACACAATCATCACTTGACAGTGCCCAAACAGTACACTGTTTCTAACAACTTGAGAAAACATAGGCAACTCTCCTGGCTAACTCCAAGTTTGCCCTGATGTTCAATATTCATCCCATCACTTAAAGGGACATACATTCTTCCATTCTTACATATCACACTATGATGGGATACATCCGATAGTTGAAAACATAGCAACATCATATTGCACTAGAAAGCTTTATTCACCTGCTCAACTTATTAATACAGAGTAACACAAGAATGTCTGAAGTCAGAGTTTACACAATATCCTAATACATAAGCTTCTCCCTTAACAACTGGTCTACCAGAGAGATGAAGCAGCCCTGTGGTGCAGGAGCTCCAAACATCCTTTACAATGTTTCAACACTGGAAACCCTAACTTAGCTTTCTAATGTCTAAAAGTCTGTGTTGCTGGGTATTTTAAGACACATTTCCGGGGCTGGAGAGAAGGCTCAGAGGTTAAAAGTACTGGCTATTCTTCCAGAGGTTCTGAGTTCAATTCCTAGCAACCACATGGTGGCTCACCACCATCTGTAATGAGATCTGATGCCCTCTTCTGGCCATGCAGATACAGCACTGTATACATAATAAATAAATAAATCTTTTTTAAAAAAAAAAAGACACATTTCCTGTAAGGAACATGATACTTAGGTTTGGGGTTTATATTTTTGATCTGATTTGACAATATTTATCCCAAATTGGAATTTTTCACCAGGTTGACTTCAAGTGTAGTTACTCGTGTATTTGATTTTAAACTACCACATTACAGTTTGCTTTCTATTTTTCTTTTGCTCACTCTCAGCTACTTGCTCCCTTCCCTCATTTTTGTCTATGGTCTCTTATTATTGTCAATGTTTGTACAACTGTTGCCTAGAGTGAGTCTCTGGCTTGAAATTTTTGTCCTTGGGAAAATTCCAGTTACTCGTTAAATATTATTTCTGCCACAATCTCTTATTCTTGCCTTTTCTTTCCTTGACATTTTTTAGTTTAATCATATCTTTGAGGCAAAGTCTCACTGTGGCTGGCCTGGAATTCACAGAGACCTGCCAGTCTCTGCCTCCTGAGTGTGGGGACGTGAGGCATGTACCACCACACTAGTCCATCTTGAACATTTTAATCGTAAGCATTTTGATGTCCATGTTTGTTAACTCCATTATCTGGAGTCTCCATGGGTCAAGTTATTTTGCCCTTGCCTCTCCTGGCTTGCAGTAACAAATTTGTGTTTCTGCATAGTTACACAGAAAACACAGACAAAATGTAAGACTCTTCAATCAGAAATATTCTTCCTAAAAGAATTCTAAAATTGCTTCTGGATAAAGACCATGGGCGGCATTCCCAATGACTTCAGTTCAATCAAAGCTTGACATGAAACAAAATCTACTCCCCACGGCTGGAGTATTGGTTCAGGCCTGTAATTCCAGAGACAGAAGGATCATAAGTTCAAGGCCAGCTTGGAATACAAAGCAAGTTCAAAGTGCTACATGGTGAAATGGTAATATCCTATAAAAAAAACAAAGCAAGGCGTGGTTGGAGAGGCTACACACTTATATCCATGGTAGAACTCTTGTCTAATATGCGCAGGGTCCTGGTTTTGATATGCAGCACTAAGCAATGATTTTCCATCTACCATTACTCCTAGAAAGAACAACCTTAAGACCTCAACACAAAGGGAAGAGTTTGGCAGATCCCCGTTTCCTGATAAAGCTTTACCTCAGATATTGACCTCACCAGCCTGTGAACCTCACAGCTTTGCTTATCTTCAGAGAGTTTAAGTTTTCTCCTGCAGAAATAGGAGAACTGCAGAAGGGGAAGCAGCCCCAAGGGCCAACCAGCCTCACCCCTTTGGGCTTCCTTCCTCTCTCCAATATAGTCACTGTCTTACTAATTACTTAAGCTTCAGAAGAGATGCTTTTCATATCTGATACCTTTTTTTTTTTTCACTGTTCCTGTGGGAAGATTGGCCCTAATTTCCTGGTTTCTCATCACCAGAAGTAGATCTCCCAATGTCTAGACTCTAAGCATTGGAGAACTGTCTATGACTGGAAGCTTTCTCTATTCTTAGAATTTAAACGCCAGCAAAGAACACATCCATAAATTTCATTTATTTACATTTTAAGTAAATAAGTATGTTCATTCTGTCCTGGATGGTAGGGTTAGGATAGAGAATACAGAGGGGAAATTTAGGAGGTTCTAGTTACCTCCTTTAGGGTTAATCTGACAGGAAGATTCTCACAGAGCTTCTTGGATATACCAGGGTAACAGAGATAAAGCAGGATCTATATTCATCTATACATGCTTTTTCCTGATAGGGAACATTTTAGATACTGCTGTCTAGAAGAAACTATAATACCGAGGTTGTCTCACTGGGAAGATCAGGGTAAGTACACAGCTCATCTATATGTGGATGCCAATAGCAAGGTCGAGCATCATCTGCGTTGTTTGCCCTTAGCGTGAAAACTCTGCTCAACCCTAGCCTGATGAGCCGCTCTGAAGCCTTTCCCCCAGGAAGCACTGGCTGCTAATTACAGAGTGGTTCTGTCAGCATTTCAGAAAGTTTATGCTCTCTGCCAAGAGTAGGCATAGCCATTTATTTAATTAAATATTTATTCATAAACGGTGTTAATGTGCAAAGCACCCATCTAGGTATATGAAAAGTAAAAGGAAGGATTTTATTGCTGCCTTTTAATCATCTGATATCAGCTCTATGACTGTGGTTTTTAAGATTTCTGTTGTTCACAGCTTTGTTGTAAGTCATCTCGAGCCCTTTCGGAAAGAAGACAAGACATAAATAATTAATAAACCCATGAACAAATGTCTATCTCCATTCTCGGGGTGTTTATGATCCATAACTAACTCAGCTTACTGGGAAGTTAATCATAGTGGGCTGTCCTTGAGCAGAAGGTCACTGAGATACTTCAGAGCATGTAAGGTAACATTGTGAGCTGTCTACTCACAAACCAATCCATCTCTTGATTTTCTTATAGAATACACACACTCTCTCTCCATTTATCTACGTGTCCCCTGACACGCACACACACACACACACACACACACACACACACACACACACACACACACACAAAATAATGAGCCTTACAGGAATAATGAACCAACATCTTATATGGCTGGCCAAGCTCCAGACTTGAGTAGGATGCATCTAAAGTTAATCTTCATGGGTTCAGTAATTACGACAGTGATGGGTTCTGTGGACACTGGGGTGTGAGAATAAGCAGCCTAAGTAGTTTGTAAGACAAAACACCCCAGAAAAAGGTTTCTCCTCAACTTTCCTTTGGATGGTTGGTGTTCTTCTCTGACATCTAGACCTGCTACATCCTCCTTGCCATAAGGCTGAGGGGAAAGCCAACATGAAGTATGGTAGATTAGAAAGATGGAAAGAAGATGACACTGAAAACATTGAACCAGTAGACCGAAAGTGGACCCTCTATGTTCACCATTGTCCATTGCAAAAGGCTTCTCTCAAGGCTGAGGATAACTTTTGCCCATGTGTATTTGTAGCTGGAGAATTTCTTTCCAGCTCCCATCAAGTCCCACCAGTCCCAGAGCCCACTTATAAAATAAACACACAGACTCTTACATTATTTAAACTGCTTGGCCATTAGCTCAGGCCTATCATTGTCTAGCTCTTACTCTTATATTTAGCCCATTTCTATTAATTTATACTTTGCCACATGGCTCGTGGCTTACTGGTACCTTACATCTTCCTTGCCCTGGCGGTGGCTCCAGGCAGTCTCCTCCTCTCCCTTCCTGTTTCCTCAATTCTCCTCTCTGTTAGTCCTGCCTACACTTCCTGTCTGGCTATTGGCCAATCAGTGTTTTATTTATATAGAGCGATATCCACAGCACTTCCCCTTTTCTTCTTTTTCAAAAAAGAAGGTTTTAACTTTAACATAGCAAAATTACATATAACAAAACAATTATCAAGCAAGAATTACAGTTACAATATTAAAGAGGATATCCTATCTTATATTTGTGAGTCTGTTTTATATCTAACCCATCTTTTATTATTACTGAGGAAATTATAACTATCTAGTCTTTAACCACATCAAAGACCTCAGAAGGATATAATACTACCTGAGAAATGGGAGAAGATGTAGGCAACTTTCAAGAGTCTTGTAGGGTAGACAGAGACAGCTGTCAGCCTGGACAGTCATCCAAAGTTTTTTTTTTAAAGTTGGGGCATCTGTCTTTAGCCCACAGGGCTAGAGTGTCTCAGTCTTTTTTTTGTGTGTGTGCAGTCACTTTCTTTTAGTGTCCTGTAGAATGTCTGGCAGTTTTCTCTGCGAAGGAACCTAAAGAACCATTTTGTCAAGCAAAGTTCAATGGTTACCTTCTTATGGGTCCTATATGTCCAGTCAATCAAGCAGTCCAGGAAAGAACAGTTTTTTGTCCAAATGGCTATTTTTGCCAAGAAGAAGATAAACTCCATACAGAGTGTGTTTGATGACCATCCTCCGCTCTGAAGTAAATCCAGTGTTGCTAGGAGCAGACATATCTCACTGTCTAGAAAGTCTAAATTTTTAAAACATTTTAAATGCCATATTCTGTAGGTCTTTGAAGTGTTTGAAGATTACCTATCTATCTGAATTACATCTATGTATACCTAGAAAACATAACTAACATGGCTATAAGTTTGACTATCATAGAAGACTAATTATTAATCTGTGTTTTTTAATTATCTACTACAATCTAAATGAGTTACATAAACATAATATCTCAAATGAGAATAGAAATATATATACAGTATAACAAAATTAAGTTTAAACTTGTATCAATAAACTAAAATCTATGCCAATGTATAACATTTTAAACAAGTTGTTCTTTAAAAGTAGGTTCATTAATCTACCCTTTTATCCTATCATATCTATATCCTATATATCTATATGATGTCCCCCCTTTTTTTTAGAAAGAGATCACATTTATAATCAACCTGTTTTAAATAAAAATATTGGTTTTTCTCTGTCCCATACCAGAGGGCTCTTCTGATATGGTACACAAGAATCTCTTAACCTTTTATTTTAGCAATATGACTGGGTTTAGAGCAGGAGTGAGCCAATTCCATCTCTAAAGCCAGCTTGGTATATTTGGGAATTTGGGTATAGCTTTGCTTACTACTTCTTGCTGGAAGAGGTGCTGTTTCTTATGGGGACACAAAGAAAATTTTAGGAATATGGAGTAGTCCATGAGGGTGTATCATCTGAGCCAGTTGCCTTGAAACTGTTCTGGATGTTGGATCATCTGGATCATGGTGTCATTGGAGACCTTTCAGGTGGTCTTGGCTGGTCAAACCTGATGTATCTTAATCTGGAACAAATCCATAGCCTCTGGCTTTCTGTGGAAACAAAAGCAGAGCCTCCTTTCCAAAGCAACATATCCTTACATCCAAATTTTGAAGTCAAGATACCTTTAAAGTATACATTTTGGCATAACTCAACAGCTTTTGCATCAAATGTTTTTCTTCAGTTACAAATATCAAAGACAACATAATCCAGATTCTCTGTGTGACAGCCATTTTTACGTGGCTTATTATCTTTACTGTTTCTTTAAAGACTTTATTTTAAAAAGCTATTTGTTTATATAACTGTATATATTCCTTTTCTCTCTCTTTGAAGCCTACATACATTTTTATATACATTGTAAACTATTTCATCTGAATCAGTCTTATTGTGAACCTATTGCTTTAAACTGCAGCATTTTAAGACTGAAATGGCACTGTGGCTGGTGGCTCTGCCCACTTCAGCTTCCCAACATGGTGGTGGTACATTTTCTGCCAGCTCTGGGAGCCATCAACTCTCAGAAATAGTGGGTCTATGTTTCTATCAAAGCAGCGGTGTAGCCCAGAAACCTCTTTTTGTTTTGTACTAGTAAAGGCTAAATCCACCACGCAGCTTAATGCACCACTTGTAGAGGCCTCATTCCCGCCATACAGCAGGTCGAACGCACACGCCAGGAACCCGCCATAGTAGATAATAGCTCAAACATGTAGGCTGTCACTAACTTGAAAGAGACAACTAGGAACTGTTTGTAGCTCTGTTTAGTATCTTTTTACTCAGGTTTTAGGTGAAAACTCTTGCCCCACGTTGGGCACCATTTGCAGCTGGAGAATTTCTCTCCAGCTCCCACCAAGTCCCACCAGTCCCAGAGCCCACTTATAAAATAAACACACAGACTCTTACATTATTTAAACTGCTTGTCCATTAGCTCAGGTCTATCATTGTCTAGCTCTTAGTCTTATAGGTATTAACACATATTGGTGAAATTATTAAGGCCACTCCACGAAGTTAAAAGGGAGGTTTATTTAGTGGTGTAACTTATAAATGAAGGGATAGGTAGGTTGCAGGGTCTGGGAAAGACATAGCGCAGTCCGTTAGTGTTCTCTGGAGAACTCTCCTCGGTCTACCTCCAGCGTCCAGGGTCCAGGAAACAAGAGAGACAGTGCATCCAGATCTCAGGTCTTCAGGGTCCTCTCTTGGCCCCGCCTTGTAGGCGTGACAGTTACCGAAGCCTCAATGGGGGTTGGAACTTCCAGATCAAGGTTGGAATGGCTACCCACTACAAACATGTATTTAAAAACCACATGCTTTAGAGTAGTCGAATGGTGTTACATAGCATAGATGTGCTGAATTTATTGATTTAGCCACTTAAAGATTAGGACTAGAGTTATTTCCAAGCATGTGTCCTTGCATGCAATACTACAGTGAGCCTAGATGTATTGAAATTTAGAATACATAAGTGAGCATGGTGCTACAGTAAATTATATGAAATGTGTACCTCCAAACATACAGTTACAGGAACAAAAGTCAAGATGAATGGGTAATGTGTAACTATGTTAATTTACATGCACAAAAAAAATAACTTGTCAAGTTTAAGGGTAAATTATTTTAGGTCACACAGACTTTTGTGGCAGAGCCAATACAAGAACACAGTCCTTGTGAATCCTACCATGGTATACTAGATAAGAATGCTGCCTTACACCACTTCAAGGCCCTTAGATCTTCAATGAAGTTCTTCTCGACTTCCAGGAAAGACAGCAGCGTGGAAGCTGTCACTGTGTGATAAAGTGAAGGAGAGTCAGGATAGGATGAAAGACCCTATTGCAGAGAGAGAGAGAGAGAGAGAGAGAGAGAGGGGGGGGGGTTCGGAAATCTGTTGTGGGATATTTGATCACACTGTGTGAAAGGTGCCTTCTGATTGGCTTAACAGAGAGCTGAGTGGCCAATATCTAGACAGGAGAGAATAGGCAGGACTTCCGGGGAAAGAGAGGACCTGGAGCTGAATCTAGGGACATGGGAGAAGCCAGCCAGATGTGGAGCAAGTCAGACATGCATTAAGAAGGAAAGGTAAAGAGTCGTGTGGCAGAACATACACTACTAGAAACCAGTTAATTTAAGTTATAAAAGCGAGTTGGGAGTGAGCCTAAGCTAAAGGCCAAGCCTTCATAGTTAACAATAAGTTTCCATGTCATTATTTGGGGGCTGGCAGCTAAAGAGCAAGGCCAACTACAGGATCCACAGGGGGTGAAAGTGCAGAGAGAAATGACGAAGGGTGTCACGATGCTAAGCAATGACTGGACCGGTTTCATTGCTGCAGCTCCTCAGTGGAGGGAAGACACACAAAAGCCCCCAAAAGGAAGCCAGGACAGGCAGTCCTACCTTCAACACAAGCCCACAGCCCTCACAAGCCTCAAGGTCAGTGGCAGGCTTTGGTGAGACGTTTCCTCCCACAGAGGCGGCGATGGAATCCATCCCATTGCGTCACACTGTATGACTCAGGGCAGGGCTGGACACCATCTGGAAAAAGAGCCCATTGTTAAAAACCAAGAAGGTTGGTGTCATCCCATTCTTTCTCTGTTCAGCACCCTCCAGCTGGTGGACAAGCTCATGCTGGAGATTTAATGAGTACTTCCTCCAAAAAGAAGAACACTACACTTATGGCATGGGGGTGGAGCTCAGTGTTAGAGGCCTCCAGGTAGACTATAGCTATGACAAAGGCGTTGACTCTCATTGGTACAGATCAGCTTCATAACACATTTACAGAATCAAAAACTCCAGATAATGCGTGTCAATCTAGACATGAAGATCATGAAAAAAAAAATATGTCTGCCTAGAACCCTCATAAATTGCATACATTTATCAACATAAAACACACAAAAAGGCATCCATCCCAGGAAAGAGATATTGTGAAGATGCTTGGACTAGAAAAAGCACACACACACACACACACCTCAAGTTCATGAGAATATCCTTCAGTGAATGCAAAATCAGGAGTGGTTTAAGCCTTGAAGGTTCCACAAGAACTTTGGACAGAAAATAACATGTGTTCCATGTGCCTCAAGATCACTGGGGAGTTAGTGGTACAGTGACATCTGAAGCCCGTGGAGCAGAAGGCAAGGCTCCCACAGCTTTAGATTACAACATGCAAATCATGTATATTTAAAAGGCATTGTTTTCATTAAAAAATATATTTAAAAAAGAAAACCTGAGCTACACCATGGTCTGAAGTCAGGGGACAATCATGGGTCATGAAGCCTCACTTTGGTTTGCCAGAGCCCCAGGGTGAGGGAAAGACAAAAGAGTTCATTTTGTTGGGGGTGGGGGGTGGGCAGCATAAAGATGGGGTGGTGACAAGCAAGAAGATGTAGGTGGCAGGCGGCTCTGGCTGGGAAGCTCATAGGGAGAGATGGCAAGGATGAATTGAGGAAAATATGAATGGGAAAGTACTCGCCACACATGAGCATGCTTACCTACACACGAGTATACACATGGACAAGTACACATACATACAACTAATTAAAGGATGACCAGAAATTCTTCTCATTTACTGATAGAAACCTTGAAGTAGGATAACTCTGAGCTTTGGATGAGTAGATAGATTGACTTGTAGAGCCACCAATATGCTATTTACTTGGGGAGAGCCTGTATCCTTCCACCAGGACAATCAAGGGGAAAATACAAAGAGATCTTGCCTGTGCACCTGTCAATCAAACATGAGAGGCATTGACAGGTGCATAATTTACAGAAACTAAGCAAGTACATGGATACTGAACAATGTCTTCTTTTGCTTTATATTTTATTTATTTTTTGTCTTTTTTTTTGAGATTATAATTACATTTCTCTTCCCTTTCCTCCTTCCAAACCCTCTCATATATCTTTGTTTTCTTTCAAATTCATGACCTTTTTTTCATTAATTGATATTGTATACATGTATGAACTATGTATTTTTAAATAGGTAGTGGGTCACTGAAAATGAGAAAGAATTTTGAAAAATTCATAGTTAAATAAAAGTAAGAACATAATTTATCAGAACCTTTGAGATACAGCCAAAACATTTATAAGAGCATAGTTTAAGGTAGTTGTGAGTGTTTACATTTTTAAAAGAAAATTTCAGATAAATACCTTAATGATGCACTTCAAGGTCTTAGAAATGCAAACCCCAAAGAGGTAGATACCAAGAAATAATGAACATTGGGGCAACAATTAAAATGAAAACTAAAAAAAAAAAAAAAGTACATTGAGGGAATTAAAATCTGTTGATCTTTGGAAAGATAAATAAGATTGATGTACTTAGCCAAACCAGCTAAAAGAAGAATACCCAAAATTAGTAAAATTAACATAAAAATTAGGTTACTATAGATTACAATGAAATTCAGATAACCATTAAAGAAAATTAAATTTAAAAAATGAAAAGTTTAGAAGAAATGTATAAATTTCAAGACACATATGACATATCAAAATTAAATCAAGATGTATAAAAAACTTAAAAGTTTCATAACAATGAGATTGAAGTAATAATAAAGCTTCTCAATGAAGAAAAGCCCAGGAGTTGATAAATTCAGTTCTGAATTCTACTAAACCATTTCAAAGGAGCTCGTTAAACTGTTTCATAAAGAGGAAGAGAAGGAAGATTGTCATTATTGTCACATTCATTCTATTAAAACAGTGTTAACCTGATACCAAAACTGGATAAGGACACAACAATAAAAGAAAACTCTTGACCAGTTTTTCTGATGAACATAGATACAAAAATTCTCAATAAAACTGAGACTTGTCCTCAATTTGTGAACACACTAAGGAGAGCAGATATTATTTAAAAAGGTGTTTTCACTGAAGGGATGCCAAGTTGGTTCAGTATCCACACAGCAATAAATGGCAATTGGCATATAAATCAACCTATGAACAGAAATTATATGGTTATCTTAAAAGATGCAGGAAATACCTTCAATATCACTTTCTGACAAAGTGATGCAGAATTTTTGGTTGTGATAACTGTATGGGTATTACTAGCTCCTAACAGACAGAAGTTATGGAGGCCGACACTTGTCACAACACAGAAGTACCAGGTCCCACATGACCACACTGCTGAAATCGAGCAAGTCTAACATATAGAAATGACTTTCAGATAGAGAGGGTGGAGGTTGTTTTCTAATAACTGGCCTGGGGAGGGGACGGATATTCCCACATCCTTTCCTAACTAATACTCCCCATGTTCATAACATCAGGTTCCACAGGGCAGTCCAGGGGATGAGAGTAATCATCAATACATACCTCATATTTTGCCTCTGTATGCTTTTTTTATTTATTTTATTTTTTTTTAAATTTATTTTACAACACCATTCAGTTCAACATAATAGCCACAGATTCCCTTGTTCTCCCCCTCTCGCCCCCTCTCCCCCTCCCCCCAGCCTACCCCCCATTCCCACCTCCTCCAGATCAAGGTCTCCCCCGAGGACCGGGGTCGACCTGGTAGACTCAGTCCAGGCAGGTCCAGTCCCCCCCTCCCAGACCGAGCCAAGCGTCCCTGCATAAGTCCCAGGATTCAAACAGCCAACTCATGCAACGAGCCCAGGACCTGGCACCAACGCACAGCTGCCTCCCAAACAGATCAAGCCAAATGACTGTCTTACCCGTTCAGGGGGCCTGATCCAGTTGGGGGCCCCTCAGCCTTTGGTTCATAGATCCTGTGCTTCCATTCATTTGGTTATTTGTCCCTGTGCTTTACCCAACCTTGGCTTCAACAATTCTCGCTCATATAAACCCTCTTCTTTCTCACTAATTAGACTCCCAGTGCTCCACCAGGGGCCCAGCCGTGGATGTCTGCATCCAGATTCCTCAGTCCTTGGATGGGGTTTATGGCACAACTATCAGGGTGTCTGGCCATCCCATCACCAGAGTAGGTCAGTTCCTGCCATCTCTCGACCATTGCCAGCAGTCTTTTGCGGGGGTATCTTTGTGGATCTCCGTGGGCCTCCCTAGCTCTCTGCTTCCTCCCCTTCTCATGTGGTCTTCATTTACCATGGTCTCCTATTCCTTGTTCTCCCTCTCTTTTCTTGATCCAGCTAGGATCTCCCACTCTCTTTCCCTCGACCGTTGCTCTTCATTGTTCCCACTCATGACCAGGCTGTTCATGTAGATCTCATCCATTTCTCCGTGTCTTTTTTGGGGTCCCGTTTTCCAGGTAGCCTCACTGGTGATGTGAGTAGCAGTCCAATCATCCTTGTTCCACATCTAGCATCTTCCCATGAGTGAGTACATACCATATTTGTCTTTCTGAGTCTGGGTTACCTCACTCAGGATGATTTTTTCTAGATCCATCCATTTGCCTGCAAACCGTATGATGTCATTGTTTTTCTCTGCTGAGTAGTATTCCATTGTGTATATGTGCCACAATTTATTTATCCATTCTTCAGTTGAAGGACATCTAGGTTGTTTCCAGGTTTTGGCTATTACAAACAATGCTGATATGAACATAGCTGAGCAAGTGCTCTTGTGGTATGATTGAGCATTTCTTGGGTATATGCCCAGGAGTGGTATAGCTGGATCTTGGGGGAGATTGATTCCCAATTTTCTAAGAAAGCGCCATATTGATTTCCAAAGTGGTTGTACAAGCTTGCATTCCCACCAGCAGTGGAGGAGAGTTCCCCTAGTTCCACATCCTCTCCAGCATAAAGTGTCTTCTGTGTTTTTGATCTTAGCCACTCTGACAGGCGTAAGGTGGTATCTCAGAGTTGTTTTGATTTGCATTTCCCTGATGATTAGGGATGTTGAACAATTCCTTAAATGTCTTTCAGCCATTTGGGTTCCTCTGTTGAGAATTCTCTGTTTAGTTCTAAAGCCCATTTCTCAATTGGACTGTTGGTCGTTTTGATGTCTAATTTCTTGAGTTCCTTGTATATTCTGGATATCAGTCCTCTGTCACGTGGAGTTGGTGAAGATCTTTTCCCATTCTGTAGGCTGTCGCTTTGCCTTGTTGACCGTATCCTTTGCTCTACAAAAGCTTCTCAGTTTCAAGAGGTCCCATTGATTGATTGTTTGTCTCAGTATCTGCGCTACTGGTGTTATATTTAGGAAGTGATCTCCTATGCCAATGCGTTCAAGACTACTTCCTACTTTCTCTTCTAGCAGGTTCAGAGTAGCTGGATTTATGTTGAGGTCTTTGATCCACTTGGACTTAAGTTTTGTGCACGGTGACAGATATGGATCTATTTGCAGCCTTCTATACGTTGATATCCAGTTATGCCAGCACCATTTGTTGAAGATGCTTTCTTTTTTCCATTGTACACTTTTGGCTTCTTTGTCAAAAATTATATGTCCATAGGTGTGTGGGTTAATGTCAGGGTCTTCAATTCAATTCCATTGGTCCACTTGTCGGTTTTTATGCCAATACCAAGCTGTTTTTATTACTGTAGCTCTATAGTAGAGCTTGAAGTCAGGGATTGTGATGCCTCCAGAAGTTGTTTTATTGTACAGGTTTCTTTTAGCTATCCTGGGTTTTTTGTTTTTCCATATGAAGTTGAGTATTATTCTTTCCAGGTCTGTGAAGAATTGTGTTGGTATTTTGATGGGGATTGCATTGAATCTGTAAATTGCTTTTGGTAAGATTGCCATTTTTACTATGTTAACCCTGCCTATCCATGAGCATGGGAGATCTTTCCATTTTCTGACATCTTCTTCAATTTATTTTTTCAGGGACTTAAAGTTCTTGTCATATAGGTCCTTCACTTGCTTGGTTAGTGTTACCCCAAGGTATTTTATGTCATTTTTGGCTATTGTAAAGGGTGATGTATCTCTAATTGCCTTCTCAGCTTCTTTGTCCATTGTATATAGGAGGGCTACTGATTTTTTTGAGTTGATCTTGTATCCTGCTAAGTTGCTGAAGGTGTTTATAAGTTTTATCAATTCCTGGGTGGAATCTTTGGGGTCACTCAAGTATACTATCATGTCATCTGCAAATAGGGAAAGCTTGACTTCTTCCTTTCCAATTTGTATCCCCTTAATCTCCTTATGTTGTCTTATTGCTCTGGCTAGAACTTCAAGTACTATATTGAATAAGTATGGGGAGAGTGGACAGCCTTGCCTCATTCCTGATTTTAGTGGAATTGCTTTGAGTTTCTCTCCATTTAATTTGATGTTGGCTGTTGGTTTGCTATATATTGCCTTTATTATGTTTAGGTATGTTCCCTGTATTCCTGATCACTCCAAGACTTTTATCATGAAGGGGTGTTGGATTTTGTCAAATGCCTTTTCTGCATCTAGTGAGATGATCATGTGGTTTTTTTCTTTGAGTTTGTTTATATGGTGTATTACATTGATGGACTTTCATATGTTGAACCACCCTTGCATCCCTGGGATGAAGCCTACTTGATCATGGTGGATAATTGTTCTGATGTGTTCTTGGAGTCTGTTTGCCAGTATTTTATTGAGTATTTTTGCATCAATGTTCATGAGGGAGATCGGTCTGTAGTTCTCTTTCTTTGTTGCATCCTTGTTTGGTTTAGGAATCAGGGTAATTGTAGCCTCATAGAAGGAGTTTGGTAATGTTCCATCTGTTTCTATTATGTGGAACAATTTAGAGAGTATTGGTATTAACTCTTCTGTGAAGATCTGGTAGAATTCTGTGCTGAAACCATCTGGTCCTGGGCTTTTTTTGGTTGGGAGACTTTTAATGACTGTTTCTTTTTCCTTAGGGGTTATTGGGCTATTTAAATAGTTTATCTGGTCTTGATTTAACTTAGGTATGTGGTACCTATCCAGAAAAATGTCCATTTCTTTTACATTTTCCAGTTTTGTGGAGTAGAGGTTTTTGAAATATGACCTGATAATTCTCTGGATTTCCTCAATGTCTGTTGTTATGTCCCCCTTTTCATTTCTGATTTTGTTGATTTGGATTCTCTCTCTCTGTCTTTTGGTTAGTTTGGATAAGGGCTTGTCTATCTTGTTGATTTTCTCAAAGAACCAACTTTTTGTTTCATTAATTTTTTGTATTATTCTCTTAGTTTCTAATTTATTAATTTCACCTCTCATTTTGATAATTTCCTGGCATCTATTCTTCCTGTGAGACTTTGCTTCTTCTTGTTCTAGAACTTTCAGGTGTGCTGTTAAGTCACTAGTGTGGGATTTCTCCAACTTCTTTATGTGGGCATTTAGTGCTATGAATTTCCCTCTTAGCACTGCTTTCATAGTGTCCCATAAGTTTGGGTATGTGGTGTCTTCATTTTCATTGATCTCTAGGAAGTCTTGAATTTCTTTCTTTATTTCTTCCTTAACCCATTGGTGATTCAGTTGAGCATTATTCAGTTTCCATGAGATTGTAGGTTTTCTGTAGTTTTTGTTGTTGTTGAAATCTAACTTTAAACCATGGTGGTCTGATAGAACACAGGAGGTTATTCTAATTGTTTTGTATCTGTTGAGATTTGCTTTGTGGCCAAGTATGTGGTTGATTTTAGAGAAAGTTCCATGGGGTGCTGAGAAGAAGGTATATTCTTTTTTGTTAGGATGGAATGTTCTGAGATATCTATTGGGTCATGACATCAGTTAAGTCCTTTATTTCTCTGTTAAGTTTCGATTTGGGAGATCTGTCCAGTGGTGAAAGTGGGGTGTTGAGATCTCCCACTATTAATGTGTGGAGTTTTATATGTGGTTTAAGCTTTAGTAATGTTTCTTTTACATATGTGGGTGCCCTTGTGTTTGGGGCATAAATGTTCAGAATTGAAACTTCATCTTGGTGGATCTTTCCTGTGATGATTATGTAATGTCCTTCTTGATCTCTTTTGATTGATTTTAGTTTGAAGTCTATTTTGTTGGATATCAGGATGGCTACCCCTGCTTGTTTCTTAAGACCATTTGATTGGAAAGTCTTTTCCCAGCCTTTTATTCTTAGGTAGTGTCTGTCTTTGAATTCGAGATGTGTTTCTTGTATGCAGCAGAAAGATGGGTCCTGCTTTCGTATCCATTCTGTAAGTCTATGTCTTTTTATAGGTGAATTAAGTCCGTTGATATTAAGGGATATTAATGACCAGTGATTGTTCATCCCTGTTATTTTTGGTGGTAGTGTGTGTGTACTTCCCTTCTTTGGGGTTTACTGTTGTGGCTTTATCTATTGCCTGTGTTTTCGAGTGTGTATCTGACTTCCTTCGGTTGGAATTTTCCTTCTAGTGCTTTCTGTAGGGCTGGGTTTGTGGATAGGTATTGTTTAAATCTGGCTTTGTCTTCGAATGTCTTGTTCCTTCCGTCTATGATGATTGAAAGTTTTGCTGGGTATATTAGTCTGGGCTGACATCCATGGTCTCTTAGTGTCTGCATTACATCTGTCCAGGTCCTTCTGGCTTTCAAAGTCTCCATTGAGAAATCGGGTGTTATTCTGATGGGTTTACCTTTATAGGTCACTTGGCCTTTTTCCTTTGCTGCTCTTAATATTCTTTCTTTATTCTGTTCATTTAGTTGTTTAATTATTATGTGTCGAGGGGACTTTTTTGGGGGGTCTAGTCTGTTTGGTGTTCTATAGGCTTCTTGTATCTTCATAGGCATTTCCTTCTTTAAGTTGGGAAAGTTTTCTTCTATAATTTTGTTGAATATATTTTCTGTGCCTTTGAGTTGGTATTCTTCACCTTCTTCTATCCCTATAATTCGTAGGTTTGGTCTTTTCATGGTGTCCCAAATTTCTTGGACATTTTGGTTCATGACTTTGTTGGCTTTAGTGTTTCCTTCGACTGATGAAACTATTTCTTCTACTGTATCTTCAATGCCAGAAATCCTCTCTTCCATCTCTTGCATTCTGTTGGTTATACTTGCATCTGAAGTTCCCAATCTTTTACTCAGGTTTTCTATTTCCAGCATTCCCTCTGTTTGTGTCTTCTTTATTTTTTCAATTTCCCTTTTCAGTTCTTGGACTGTTTCCTTTGTTTGCTTCATTGCTTTTTCATGATTTTCTTTCAGTGCTTTATTGTTTTCTTCCAGGACTGTATTGTTTACTTGGAGGGCTTTATTGTTTTCTTCTAATTTGTTTGCCCTTTCCTCTAGTTGTTTACAGCGTTCTTCCAATTTTCTTGTCTTTTCCTCTACACAAGCCTCTACTTTCTTCATGAAGTTACTCATAAGGCTTCTTTCTTCTGCTTCTTCCAATTTTTGGTGTTCAGGTCTAGATGTTGGAGGTGGGCTAGGTTCTGGTGATGCTGTATTGCTCTTCATTTTGTTGTATGTACTTCTGCCTTGACGTCTGCCCATCTCCTTGTGGTTCCTTCTTGGTCTTATCAGTGTACTTGTTTCAGAAAGAGCTGACAGATTCAGGCAGACTCTCTCTCTTGTCCAAAAGGGAGTTCTCTTGTCCAACTCTGGTCCAGAGGGGAAGTCGGGGGCAGGATGGGAGCTGGGGGCCGGTCTCTAAGTCTCAGGAAGTGGCTGGGGTCTCGGGCAGATGGGCGTGGGGGCAGGGTGCGGAGATTGCAGGGGCTGCCGGGGGGCTTGGAAAAGGGGATCCCTCCCGGTGGGGCTAGAAGGGGACCTGCCTGGTGGCCAGAACCTGGGGCCGAGTTGGGCGTGTCTTCCCGGAGTGGCTGGTGCCCAGGGATGGGGTCCAGGTTGGACCCAGATACTCACCTCTGGTCCAGAAGGGAAGTCAGGGGCAGGATCGCCTCTGTATGTTTTTAAAGCCATTTGGAGAAACATGGGAAATGGATAAATGACAGTGAAAATGACAATCCTGGTGAGGCTTGGGAAAAATAATTAGACTTGAGCTTCCTAATTAGTCTCTAAGTTGTACTCTCCTCTACCAAATGGATCTTCCTCCATCCTTTGTAGGGACAGGATCCATCAGAAAATGTATTACAGTAAATGTCACTGATCATTCCAAGAATCAGTAGGCCAGAAGAGGCGCTCATGCTTAAATCACTAATCAAAGTCCCTCATTTCATGTAACATGTACAAAAAGACACACATGTTCCTAACACCCAATTTTCAAGTTGGGTAACAGTCAAGTAGTGGTTACCTTCTATCTTCAAGACTTAAAAGGGGGTAGCCCTCACATACAACTATGTCCCCGAAGGTCTACAGATTGTGTGACTTATTAAATATTTACGGTAACATAGACAATTCCCTACAGATTTTACCAGCTTCTCAGAAATGTGAATGTTTGTCATAGTTAGCAAAAGCTGAGAAAGAAGAGACATAGCTTAAAATGTAATTTCAAATCAAATGGGAAAGAATAAAAATGTTTACTCCTCAGTCTGATGAGCATCTCCAAGTAACAATGCTCACAGATGACGTGAGATGACCAGCTCTGTTAGAATTCTCAAAGCTAATGCTCTGTATATTCAAATGTGCAGCTTCCATCCTATTTCACATTTGGTCTGCAGGTAGCATGCCATGCAAGGAAACAATGTTCTGGTATATATATACAAATAGTGGGGAGTGCAGATTTAAAATCGGTACTAAAGAGACCATCAGTCAACATGCACAGGGCAAAGCTGTGCAGTCAACATTCAACACCAGCATTTAATAACCAGGCACGCTGCATCTGAGGCTGACAAAAGTTGATGTATTATATAGAACCAAGAGTTCTCAGAGTCATGCACCCAAAGCTTGATTTTTTTCTCACAGGAACTACAAGTAGAAATGAAGAAAAATGAAAGAACACTGACTGGAGCAGAGATTTAATATGTACAGGACTCTTTTCCTCCTGTTAGGTTGCCTAGTCCAGCCTCCATAGGGGGGCTTTTGTCTTGTCTTACTGTATCTTGTTTTGTGCTGTTTGGCTATTGTCTCTTGGAGGCCTGCTGTCTTCTGAAGAGGAAATGAAAGGGGAGTAGGTTGGGGCAGAGAGGAGCTGGGGGAGAACTGGGAAGAATGGGAGGAAGGAAAACTGTGGTCGGGTTGTGGTGTATGAGAGAAGAATCTATTACCAATGAAAGAGAGAGAGAGAGAGAGAGAGAGAGAGAGAGAGAGAGAGAGAGAAGAAGAAGAAGAAGAAGAAGAAGAAGAAGAAGAAGAAGAAGAAGAAGAAGGAGATAGATAGATGATAGATAGATAGATAGATAGATAGATAGATAGATAGATAGATAGATAGATAGATGATAGATAGATAGATATAGTAAATAAATGTAATATGTGCATTAAAACACTTTCTCTCTTCTGTATATAGAACTTTTGAAAAATGAAATTTGTAAAAAAAATCATTGAGAATAATGAGATGAATATCTTTACTCTCACTAATTTTAAGAAAATTAACACATATGAAATATTCCTCTTTAGTGTTGCCTTTTCTCTTAAGAAGTAAAACATGAATACTTCTAAAACAGAATCTCCTTATCCTTTTTTGTATCTCTCTCTTTCTCACCCATACAACTGAAGACTACACTGCATTCCCCATGCATGAAACTGTGTGAGTGTGTGTGTATGTGTGTATGTGTGTGTGTGTGTGTGAGAGAGAGAGAGAGAGAGAGAGAGAAAGAGAGAGAGAGAGAGAGAGAGAGAGAGAGAGAGAGAGAGAGAGATCTGTAAGCAACATACAATAATATGGATGTTTTTAGTTATATAAATAGCACCCTACTCTCAATATCACTTCTGCAACTTGAATTTTACTCTCAACATCATACTTAACAGGCAATGAGTTTGGATTTGAGAATTCTAAACAAAGGAATGGCAGAGCTTTCTTCTCCCTTTGACTCAGGCCATTGAAGTCTTGGTTCAACACAGTAGATGAGTAATATCTGAAGTAATAATGACCCCAAGACCAACCAATGTCATTATAGGGCCCATGCATAATGAGCCAATGTCAATATCCCTGAAGCAAGTGGGAAAAGAGGCAATTCATCCTTTTAAAATATATTTTACATTACATTTAGCACTTATCCTTTTATAAATAGCACCTCACTATTCTGTACCCCTCTAACCTTTCTGACTGGTGCCATTCCTCCAAGACAAAAGGAAATATTTGAATATGTATGTCTTATAGGAGAAAAGAAACATAATAAGGATAACCCTGTTACCTCAAAACAATTAAAAGCCATCTTGAAAAAATTAGCGTTTCTATATAAGAGACTAAAACCTCAAGTGAAAGTCAACATGGTTTGTTGTCATGGAGTGCAAGCCTCATGAAGCCAGGGACTATATTTCTATTTTTCCATGCCACGGTGTTCAGCATAAGGCTTGACAATGAACACGTACAAAATGAATATTTCTCATTGATTCCAGATGATGAAGAACACAAGTTGGACTCCAAAATGCAGCATTAACAAAGCTTCATGGTTTAAATTGTCAACATTACCAACATCTTACATTGTTATGTAAGCTCTCCCAATTCTTTCTGCTCATTCCTTCACAAGCATCCATCCCAGTGTTCTCTCAAATTCATTAGGGAAAGCCTGCCATCTTTGAATACTAATTATCCTGACATTTTCAGACCTGAGGCTAAATGTATCATCAATGAGCTTTAACCTTATCAGTCAGAGAGCCCAGTACCACGGCACTGACAGGAGGACCAGCCAGTTCCCAAGACATTCTGTCATGCTGCAGACTAGAACCCCGAAGGAATTATCCAATCCTGCCTCAGGACTTAGAAAGACAAAAAGGAAACTTATGTGTCAGAAAAACATTTACAGAAAGAAATATAATGAGTAAGGAAACCAGAACAGCCCTGGTGCTGAGCTTGGCCTTCTGAGACGGACTGTTATTCCTAGTCAGATGGCGAGCCCTGATGGATCTTAACCAAACTTATCCCAAGGTTTGTTGTCAGCCTACCAGGCTTCTCTGTAAAACTGTGAGTGTCCCCCATTTGCTCTTATTGATTTCTTTTCATCCCTTCAATGTTCCTTATTCTTACATTTAGATTTGATCTAGTGAAGTCCCGAGCCCCAAAGGGAACCTCACGGTCCCTAGGAAATGTATGCACTTGAGGGCTGGTGTTGTAAAACTGAGAGAGATGCTTTCTGGGCGAAGAATACTCCCAGCTAGATGCACTGTTCCAGCTATCTAAAGATTGGCTACATATCATCATTGACAAAAGAAGTATATTTCTTCATGTTCATGTAGTTCGTTGCAAAATCTTTCACAACCAAAAATGTTATGCTAAATTATAATCTCAATTAGTGGGCATATAAACAAAGAAATTGACAAATAGTACAGCAAATGGAAAAAATAGAACAAATAAGATTAATACACTATAACACTATTAAACCAGTATTTCACATTAACCAAAAATATGCTTTGAGTATGTTAAATAATAGAGTAAGGACAAAGATCACAACAGAGTTGAAGGTGACTTTATGTGATTAACATAACTAAATGACCACTCTAAACATGTCATCTGCACTTCAAGGCATCTACATCAAGTAACTATATATTTTTTAAAGGAAGACATTAATATGTCAAAATATATACTAAAAGCAAGAGCAACAAATTCATCATATTAAGTCCAAGAGTGTTCCCTCTTTAACCAGCATGGAAGGTCCCCCATGCCCACTGTCTGATACCTGTAGACTGTTCAAAAGAAAGAACTGGATCTGGTAAGGAGATCACACCAGGTACTGATCTATAAGTTGTGTATAATTTAGTAACTGTCAAAGAAATTCTCAAGAAAAAGAGAAAGGCAATATAAAAGTTGTAACTGATGTTAAAGGCCAATGTTTCAATCCTCCCCTCTGAGAATTAAAAAAAAATAGATGAATAAGACTGAGGACAGCTGTCTAGTGGCTGCTACCCTAATGCGCAATGGCCAGGCACTTAATCACCTCAAAGCTGGAAGTCCAAAATGGCATCACATGCTGACTGTATCCAACAGTGACTGAAAAGGCGGGAAAGGGCAGCTGAGCTGGCTGACACCCATGCTTCAAGCCAGCAGGGGAAACGTGGCACAGAAAGGCATATGAAAACAAACTTTCAGCAATTTCTCTGATAACTTCTAACAAGTTTGCACCTGCTTATAAACCAGCAATTGAGCCATCCATACCCAACTCCTCACAGCTACACCCAAGGGGCACCAAATTGTTAGTTGCTTAAGCAACAGGGGGATGGAGTTACATATTACATCCCGTCCTTCTAGCTCTGTCCTCGATTTCCTACCATGTACAAGCTGCTGTCCATGAACAAATCAATACTTCTCCAAACCACAGTTGCTTTTCCAAAGGACACCTGCAAGAAGCTCCAAAAAAGATGAGCTGCTTTCATTGTATGTGACCATACTTAGCTTGTCTTGTCAGACAGCACACTGCAAAGGAAAGAGCCTAGAGAGTTACAGGTTTGAATCTCACATCCTTCCCCTAGTACCTTATTCCAAAGGAGCAGTCATGGACGCCTCTAGGTTGTGTATATCGCATCCACATACAGGCAGAGTCTTCAGGAAGTTCTGCAAGAGTGGGGGATGGCTAATAGGAAGTGTTGGGCATGTGTGCCTAGCCTAGTGGCCCATAATGATCCTACTGCTCTCATTCCCATTGCTTGTTATGATTGCCACTATTCCACTCATAGAGACTATGGGGTTGACTGACTAACAAAGCATAAGAGAACACAGAGGGATGGCAGTAGGAAGACAGTGGGGGAAAAATGGAGGTTCTAGGTGGAAATGCATGAACACAAATGCTTCATGGTAATGGGATCACAGGATGACGTTGTGATATGTATGATTCCAGGGTCTCTGTGGATAAAGGTATGTCATTGCCAAAGCCACCGTTACACAGGCATGGACGGGCATGTCATCTTACGAAACCTTAGGAAACATAAGCCACACACACAAAGGCTGCTAGGGTGTCAGCTTTCCTGCTGCCCCTGTAAATAGAAGGAAGGAACGAAAGGGTAATAGGGAAAAGGATGTTCCAACTTCAGCACATGTCTATGCAGCAATGAGTAGCAGAGACATTGGGGAGAGGAGACATGGAGTTTCCATCAGCCTTTTAGGCTTCAGCATCTGATTCTCCCGGTCCAGAGATCAGCCAGGCATGTCTCAGGGAAAATTCTGAGGAGATTTATTGCTAACACAAGTCAACTTGCTGAAACAGAGATGACCAAAAAGGACAACTCAGGAAAAACCCAAGGACTTCCCCAGGAAATATGACACTGAGGTCTCCCCGTGGGATAGCACACCTGGAAAGCCTTCCTATTTCAGAATGGCCAAAAGTCCGCCTTGCAAGACAAATGCAGATCCCTGGCCTTACATCCTTCTTCACTGAACATCTCTAGATGCTCAGCTGGGAAACGACACCTGCTTCTGACAGAACAGCACAGAATCCCATGTTTCAATCAGCTTTCAATGACTTAGGACATTGTGATAGGAAAAAGGCCTCTTGCCTCTCCTTATTACATAAGGTGTATAAAGTAGATGAATTTCTCAAAATACCCCGAATACCCCAAAACGGACTAATCTATAACAAAATAGATAAACATGGACTTTCCTAGGAAAAAGAAAAATCACACGATCCCTCAACAAGAATATAATAAGGCCAAGAGGGGGCAGCAATAGGTAGAGACCCGGATTGAAATAGTGAGTGAAGGGCATTGAGAGTTCCATGAGAAATCAGCAAATGGGAAACAGGGAGCGGGTGTGAAATGAAGGAGCAGGAAAATCTCACCTGTCCGTGTTGCTCAAGTCTGTGAAAGACAGCCCTCAAAGCACACCTCCACTCTCCTGACATGGAGCTTAAACATGGCTGCTTCCATGGGGAGCACAGTAAAGCTACATTACTCTCCTTCCCTTGACCAGGTGAATTGCCACAAGGCGTCACCTCTTAGCCACATGTTACAGAGCACTGTAATTTCTGAGGCAAAAATATTGGATGCAAGATGTGAAAATGCATTCCTAAGAGTTGAGTGGCTTGTATGAGCCAAAGGGTAAGGGGTGTGTGAGAGTGTGTGTGTGTGTGTGTGTGTGTGTGTGTGTGTGTGTGTGTGTGTGTGTTTTCTGCACAACAGCCTTCAAAATGTCTTCAGCACTAATACTCCACATGGGGCAGGGTTCAGGGAGAAGTTGGTACTTGTTTTCCCATCCTCACTTAGATCTCAAAATATGAATACCATATCAAAGAACAAACCCATTTACATTCCCCTGACAAGTAAATGCTTGAAGAAAAAAAAAAAAAAAAACATGAAAAGAGAGACGCGAACCTGAGGCCCTTCTGCTTTGCCTCTGGGTTGCTTAGTTATTTGCACTTGAAGTTCGCATCACTTTGGTAGAACTGAGCAGCCAGAACCCTTTCACTGAATATTTACTCTTGAACAGTACACAAGCTTTCAAGTAGCCTCCCCATCCCCGAGAAAGCACATTTGCCGTCAACTCTTCAATGGTGACAAGTGTCTCCAATGCTCTAGGGCAGCATTCAAAGTAGGAAGGAAGAAAAACTAGGAGCTTGGGTCCCCAACCATTGGCGGCTTCTTTACTCATCCAAGCTTGGCATTGCTGAAACTGTCTAGCAAGTCAGCCCCAAGATTCTCAACTCCACCAAGTGAGCAGGAAGGGAAATGGTAAGAGTTCAGTCGACCTCCCTACACCTCCATTTCTGCCCCTTCTTCCTCCACAACCCCAAGACAGAGACAGATAAGAAGAGAAAAAGAATAACAACGGGACTGAGCCTGGAAAAGAGAGAAGAGTCAAGCCTCAGCAGGTGGAGGGAAGTTTTTTGTTTTGTTTTGGTTTGTTTTTTTAATTCTTCACCTAATGCCAGGTTTTGTTGAAACCCATCAACAAAACCACCTAGAGCTGGGCAGCAATGGTGCACGCCTTTAATCCCAGGACTCAGGAGGCAGAGGCAGGTGGATCTCTGTGAGTTCAAGGCCAGCCTGGTCTATAGAGCAAGATCTAGGGCAGGCACCAAAACTACACAGAGAAACCTTGGTTTTTTTTTTTGTTTTTTTTTTTGTTTTTTTTTTGGAGGGGGGGAACCCCACCTAGAAATGAAAAGATTTTCCACATACAAATCAGTGCTTCTCCTCCACTGTATCTTATTTGTGATGCCCCCACCCCCTAACCAAGACAGAGTCTCTTCTATGCAGTCCTCGCTGTACTGAAACTCACTATGTGTAGACCAGGCTAACTTTGAACTCACAGATCCACTGGACTCTGGCTCCAGAGTGCTGAGATTAAAGGCATGCACCCCTAGGCCTGTCTAGTTCTATTTTCTTCACCTTGGAAAGATTAGTCATAGCATGTGACATTGGATTTTATGACACAGAAGGCCACTCTGGAATAAAGTCTGGCTGTGGGTACCAACCAACCAGGTACTCAGTGTATACTCCTGATGCTTAAGGTCTGATGCCTTGCAAAGTCATTTAGGCAATTAAAAGGACAGATTTTTGCTATAAAATTAAACAAAGCATGGCAAAGGAAACTATCAAACTGGTCTGCTCTCCTGTTGTGGTCATAAGCACACTTTAAGAAAAAAAAAAAAAAGGTAGTGATAGTCCATCCTGAATGGATGTCAGTGCTAAAAAATTCAGAGACATTTTATGCTTTGCTTTGTGTGATTCTCGTGATGGCACCCTGCCAACTTTTGAAGCCTTGGTGAGACTTCAAAGCACAAGTAGAGTATTTACTGAGCATCTGTTGTGTGGATAGTCCAATGCCAACTGCTTGACCTCTGTTGTACCAGTCCTCCCACTCACCCTCCAAGAAAATGATTATTGCTCTCTACTTTTCAGAACCAAATGGGACTCCAGCTGAATAGCCTGCCCAAGGATGCAGAGCTAGTGTATGGCCACATTGAGATTTTCATACTCTCTGGTGCTTCTGGGTGTACCTCAGGAACAGCTAGCCTTCTATAAGGGTTCTCTAGAAATTCTACAGGCTGAGACCCAAGACCTGAGATGTCTATTATTTAAAAAAAAGCAGAAAAAGCAGATATATGAAAGCTGCAGAACATGATAGATTGTTTCCACATAGGCAGGTGGGAATCATTCAGATGGGATGATTTTCATTCATTCTAGTGAGACGCTTTTTTCTGTCATTTTCTTTTTAGAAAGGAGAAACATTTAGAAACATTTATTGAGCACACTGCAGGGGACCTCAGGCCAGGCAGTAACTAGTGTACTGTCTGCCATCTGCAACTGTGGTTAGGAGAAAGCAGAAGGACAAATGGACATAAGAGGAGAGGAGCAACTTGGAAGCCCTTGTGCAAATCATCCCTAGTGGAACAGCTAGAAACAAAAGCATTCATTTTAATAACTTTTAAACTGTAGCTGAAATGCATATTCCATGACGTGTTACAACTTAAATTATAGTACCGTGAGCTGAAATTATTGAAGACGATATTTAATGTTAAGAAGAGCACAGGTCTCTGGTTGCCTCTCTTTAAGTTTCACTAAAGCCAAATTGGTAGTTTCCCAAGCGAGGTAACTGACATGGGGTAGATTGGTTTTACTTCCTTGTTGTTATTATTATTGTTGTTGTTGTTGTTGTTTGAGACAGGGCTCACTGTGTAATCCTGGCTATCCTGGAACTTACAATGAAATCCTGGCTAGTTTCAAACCCTCAGAGATCTGCCTGTCTATGCCACCCAAGTGTTGCTGTTAAATCGTGCCCCAACACACCCAACAAGTTCCCTTATGTAAGGCAACTATGGTGCCTCTATCTTTCTTCTGAGATGCCTCTAATATAATTGACTGTATAAAACTCATTCATTTCACATGTACCTTATACATATAGCATGTATTTAATTTTATAAAATACTCCTAATGACCCTTCAGTCTCATATGGCCAACTATGGCAGTTCTAAATCAGCATCAATAGCTTCAGGTTTTAGAGTATTGCAGGTTTTCTGATTAGGAATGTATAGCCTGACGTCATACCGTTTACTTCTCTCAAAGCCTGCATGGGCTCTCTTCGTCTATCCTACCATTTAGGGTGTTTGGATCCCTATGTGGGAACGTGAAAGCCCTACTCCTATTAGCAGGCCTTCATATGTAGGATTTGCATCTTTATAGCCAAGGAGATACCTCGTGGTGTATGGTAAACATCCCACTGATTCAGAAGTAACTTCCAAATATACTGTTACTCTGAAGAATTAGGAGAGCCTTGAGATAAAAAGAGCCTCTCAGTAATAAATGAATAATATAAAGAAGTCATTTTTCCTGTGACCTGTCTGAAGAAACAGTGTACTAAAGAAGTGGAGTGGTCCATAAAGATGCTTTTGGAGTCTATCCTGAGCCCATGATTTCTAAGCAACACAATTCTCCCATAGAGCAGTTCTGCTCAGAGCAGGGAGAGTTCCCACTGATGAGGTATTTCTATAACATGTGTACATTTAAGAACAAATCACTTGCTTTTGTTCTGACTCTGAGATTCCCAAAGCAACTTTATAATCATTCTTGTATCCAAGATACCATGACATCTGGAAGAGGCTCTGATGCTGGCCACATTATTTTACTCATTGGAAAGGTACTACTGCAAGTCCACATATAAACCTCTTATGTTATCATGGGTTTCATGGTTTGGGAGTGAACCTGAACTAAACAAAGCACCTCATAAATTCTGGGTAAATCGAATCTAGAAATCTCATTTGTGCCCAACAGTATCATCCATTAGGCTGTAACAGAGCCATTTCTGGATGCACTACTGTGTGTGTCTTCAGTCTAAAGGCAAACAACAACAACAAAGACAAAATTATCTATTGATGTAACTAACCGTCTTATTAAATAAGAAACACAGAAACAATGTAAAGGAGAAAGCCGAGAGGTCAGAGCTCAGAGCTAATATCTCACCCTTCCGCCTGCGGTGTCCCAGCTTCCCGAAAGAGGGCTACTTCCTGTCTGTACGCCTTTTTTATAGTATTATTGTTCTGCCTTCTCATTGGTTGTAAACCCAAACATGTGATGGCCTTGTCACTGTCTGAATGTACAGCCCCCTAGGTCTTAAAGGCATATGTCTCCAATGCTGGCTATATCCCTGAACACACAGAGATCTATGGGATTAAAGGCGTGTGCCACCACCGCCACACTCTTGCTATGGCTCTAATAGCTCTGACCCCCGGACAACTTTATTTATTAACATACAATCAAAATCACATTTCAGTACAATTAGATTACCACCACAATTATCTCCTTGAATAAAGTACTCTATGATCTCTCCTCCTCCAGCAGCATCATGTGATCATGTGATCTCAGCAGATCATTCCACTATAACTGCTGTGTTTTGCTCTGAGGAATAATAAGTACTTCTGGAGGCAGATGGTAGAACAAGGAGACATTTTCATTGTGAAGCGCATAGGTGTACCTCGAACTGGTAGATTTGATAATTCATCATGTGAGCACCCAGAGGAAATGTGTGGAGTCTACTTCCCTGCAATCAAAAGCCCCAGAGCACTCCAAACACCTCCAGAAAGAACTGGACACTCAACATACTTGAAACACCAAGACAAAAAGGCACATGCATAAGATTCTGGATCCTTGAGCATGAGAAAGCATTGTGCTTCTTTCTCTGGTTGTTGTTTTGAGACAGTGTCTCCCCTATGGAGCTCTAGCTGACCTGGAACTAACTAACTACATATGAATGAGGCTATCCTCAAACTTGTGGTGATCCTCCTGCATCGGCTTCCCAAGTACTTGGATTACAGAACTGAGACACCATGCCTCATCTTTGCTTGGTGTCATTGTCTCCTTATTCCCTTTGCAGAGATGTTCCAGGTGCTGTTGATGCTGGGCACATCTCCCCTCTGCCATTTCAACTCTTCATAAAACACATCTCTTTATGACTATGTACCTAGGTGGCCTATCAGAAGAATGTCTAGAATAAAGCCTGTTTTATCTGTTAGCATGAATGATGCTTCAATTGAGGCTTAGATGAGGGTTTGATCAGTCATTCAGAAAGTTGACTTCAAAAAAATGAACTAAAAATAATGAATAATGTAAATTTTAGCTAGCACTTACTTTATGTTATGCAGTACCTGACAACTTTGGGTACATTTATCATTTTTAACTATTCTGCAAAGTAAGTAGTATCCAGCTTTTACTAACGGAGAATTTGTGGTTTAGAAAGAATAGGTAAACATGCCCAAGATCATGCAGCCAGAGAGAGAGAACCAAACCTATTTTGATGCCTACAGATGAATTCTCTCAAATATGCTGGAGTGCTTCACAACATCTTTGCTCAGTTCTGGACAAACAAAGAAATTTAAATAGCTTCTCTTTGCCTCGGATTATATATCTAGAAAATAAGGACAGTCCACTAAATAAGTTTGAATTTCCCTCTTGCGTTAAATCTTTATTATGTCATACGAGTCTCATAGTTGAAGAACCACATCACAAAATATGCCACGCAGCAAGGGTGGCCTAGGATTTATAGACATCTTTGAAAGCCTAAAATGCAAAATTCTACTTATAGTCTATTGATTAAACATTATGTGAGCAATTACCTTAATGCACAATTACAAAAACCGCACCTGGGGAGCCACAAATTGTCACAGCCTTCCTGAAAGCTTAAGTAGTACACACACACACACACACACACACACACACACACACACACACACACACACACGACAACAGCAAATGATTCCCCAGTGATTCCAGTTACAATTCTGTCGTCATCACGGGATAATCTCCCAGTGCTGAGCCTGCAGAGAGCCATGCCTGTCACACTTCACACTTCTAAGGGCATTGTAGAGACCCTGTATGTTCTCCTTTCCTTACAGGAATACTTCTCTGTCACATAGATGGGAGTATCTAAGAGCTGTAACAAAACAGCTGAGTTTTCAACCAAATTCCAAGTACATAAGACCAAAAAAAAACAAAAAAAAACAAAAAACAACAAAAAAATCTTGTTGGAAGCATGAAATCTTTCTGAGGATATAAGTAAGTTTAAATACAGGTCCCAGTCCTCTTCTGCCAGGCTATCTAATAGCAAGTTAGAGCACTGACTAGTCCCCTCTGAGTCTAGTCCCTCACTGGTAAATGGGTACGATGACCTTAACAACAGTTTTTAAGGAATGAGAGAGAAGTATAGCCAAACTACCACAGTAACATGGCCGGATTCTTGCTTCCTAGGTTCCTGCTGAATTCTCTCCATACTTTAGCACCTACACAGCCTTTTCCCTCAGCAGGGAGGCCAGAGGGAACCTGGCAGAAATGCAAATGAATGACTTGCTTTGGCGCCCTTGTGAATGCAGCCTCCTTAAGGGTCCCATAAAGCTTTCGATGACCTGAACTAGTTGCCCACTTCTCGGCCTTATTTCTGACCACTTCTGACCTTGACACTGTTTGTTCAACACGTGCCTTCAGGAGCTAGTTGTTCTCTGCTGGGAGTTCTCCTTTCCCATAAACAGGGGTGGCCTGTTCCCTCACTGCATAAAGTATCTTCTGAAGACTTTCTCAGCATACTGTCCAATATCATAGTTCCTCTGCCACATAATACCCTCCTCTCCTTTCTTGACTGTTTACTTTTCACCTTAGCATGTATCACTATATCATAAGCCACACATTTTACCTATTTGCCTGTATATTGGCAATTTTGCCTCTACAATGTAAGATACCAACACCTGGGTATCTTGTTGGCTCACAGCTCTAGTTTTGCTATTTTGGAATGGTGCTTCGAATAGTAGTACTACAGAAATATTTTTCAAAGACAGGACAGAAAGGAAAAAGGAGATAAGAAGGGAGGGAGGGAGAATGGAGAGAGAATCTTGTCCATAGTAGGGGAATTTGTCCATAGTAGAAAAAAAACAGAAAAGAATATGGCAAATGAATAAAATTATTGTAGTTGATGCAGAAAAAGTATTACAGACTAGTGAAACAACAGTCAACTATTAGCATATTGTAGTAATTACTTTGTATTAGAAGTTCTTTGAAAAATGAAAATTTGCTAAGTGCTATAAACAGATCATTTACAAGAAGTAGAAAACTGAATATTCACTACCATATAGGAAGATTTCCTCAGTTTTCTTAAAAATTAGGGAAATACAATTAAAATAAAAGTTATGGGCAAAAACTGAAGTATCTGAGAACACCAAGTATTGAGGAAGATAAAGTGATTCTTTTTCAAATTTTAACATCTCCAAATAGCAATATCTGTTAAGGATAAAATAACTCACATGCTACAATCCAACAATTTCACACATAACTGAATGCAGTGAAGAAATTCAGGTCTTACTCAAGCCAAAATCCTCAGCAATAATCATTGCAAAAAAATGTATGAAAGCAAGTATTGGAGTCTTTTGATATCCTTAAATGGGAGAACAATTAAATCACCTGTGATATGTTCACATGGAACACCACAACACAGCAAGAAGGTAAACATAAGGTTAAGTTAAACAAGTAAGTTATAGAACATTATATATATATATATATATATATATATATATATATATATATATTAGTTTACCATTTGTATAATTTTATCTTCATCCAGAAGAAGGATCAACTTTATATATTTAAAAATATTGAACCAAAAGTTAAATCTATGGAGATTAATATGCAGCAAAGTCTAAGATGAGATTATTTCTGGGAGAGGGATGGGGTAAGCAAATAGCTGTAATGGGTACCTTTGCTAAAATCTAGGAAGCAATTTGTAGTCACTTATCAAATCTTAGGTGGGAATTTGGGTGGCAATTTATTTTGTTATTACTTATGTTTTCTGTGCCTAAACTACTGCATAACTCTTTTAGCTCTGAGTGTTATTGAGGATGTGGCCAAATTCTGCATTTAAGATGATTGTGTCAGCAAAACAAATGAACTGGAGGAGAATTCATCTATCATCACAGGCCTAAAAGATACAGACTACTGACCGTAGCAGTCTCCAGTAATAAATAAAAGCAGAGAGCGAAAGGAGAGAGAAGTGCATATTCTTCTCTGTAGACTTTGTATCATCCAGATATTTGAGATGAGGTTACCTGAGAAATGAAAGAGATCATAATGAAGAGAAACCCCAATGGAGCCTATGGTGTACATCATGTTGGTAAAGTGCCATGTGCTGTTTATGCTCACTAAAAGACTGGTTTAAACAGCAGTGGTGCCTCCCCCCACATTCCAGTCCCAAGCATGTCTGTCTCAAAGTGTCCGCCCGGGCCCCTTGTCTAGGAATGGGCTGTGCACCCCCACCCCATATCAGTGACAGAGAGGGAGGAGAACCACAGAAGACCTAAAAACATCTTTCCTTTGAGAACAACTCAAAGATAAGCTACTTCCAACAGAAGTTACAATTGCCTCTCCCACGATAAAAAGTGCCGACGGAAGAAAAGTGAAAATTCATCCGTGGGACATTCAGCCGCAGGATGCTCATGTGTAGAGAAAAGGCTCAACTGGGTACTTCAGCTGACTGCCTCAACTTCCCTAGTTGGTTCTACGGGATGTGGTGAACATCTTACTTGATGATAACTACTCTGCCTGTGGCTATTGGTTCATTTATTGGAGGACTCACCTGAGGGGACATTCTTCTGCATCAGGACTCTCTTTATTAGAAACTCCAGCTGACTAACTTAATGGTGCCTTCCCCCTACACAATTTCTGCTGGATGGTCTGAGAGTCTTTGGTGATGTTTTTGTATCCATCATTTATCTATCTCTTACTATTTATGCTTTTACTTTGGCTTACTACATCCTCACTAAATTCACTCATTCAGAACCAAAAGTATGGTTATTGGAGATCAATCACTGGACTGTGTAGCACAGGGCTAAATCTTGAGGGGCATCCAAAGGGAAAATCCAGATAACAGAGTTTGGACCCCAACAAGACAGAAAAGTTGAAATGTCTCCTCTTTTTAGGAGCAGTGAGTCATTCTCAGGACACTTCCAAGTGCTAAATTATATGAGACATTGGAGCAGGGAGAGAATTACTAATGTCCTTCTGAAACTACAACCTACTTAGCAGGAGGAGGCTGAGTCTTATGGTGATCCAAAGATTACAGTGTTCTTGTTTACCTATGAAGAGCTTTTGTTTCACAGGTCAAAGAGTATTCCTGAAATGGCACCATCCTGAGTCCTCTAGTTTATGACAGAACAGGGGAGGCTCTGAGAAGCAGCTCAGATCTCCAAAGATGGGAAAGCACATTCTCATTAATCAGAGTGAGATCAGAGCTCAGCAATAAAGCAGCTGGCTTGAGAATGATCTGTTTTCCAGGAGTCGTTTATTTATTTGATGCTGTGTCACTGATAAAGTGAGCCAACCACGACTCTGTGTGATGAAGCCAAGTTTATTCAGACACATATCACTGCCTCCTGGAACAGCCAAGGCCAGAACCTTCAATCATTGTCAGGAACTCCAAACTATTTGGGCAACTCTACAACAGGTCGCTGGTGGAACTTGTCAGCAGAACTTGAAATGTAAGCTGTGCTCATTAAGATAACTGAATAAAATAAAGGAAGGGTGGGGTGGGAGAGAGAAAGAGAAAGAGGTGGGGAGTACTCCACCAACCCATGTCCTCAAAAGGTCTTAACAAGTCAGGGAGATCTCCCTCTATTCTTTTCTAAAGTCCAAATAACTGAAGCACTACATGTTCACTTCAGTGTCTCCCATTTCTTGTGGACCAATCATAAGGCAAGTCAGGCTGCTGAGTGCTGCCTATAACCTACTGCCTCTAATGATTACAACCTAATTCGGGCAACTGTGCCATCAGACCACACCCTCCGGACTCTGTCACTTCAGGGCTCTGTATCCTGAGGTTGATTATGTGGGATACAATCTCCACATTTTTTAAATCTTCTTCCTGAATTACTTTTGGCAAAATGTTCAATTTCTTTGATCTCCAGAATCTTGTCTTTAAAAATGAGTATGTTAATCCATAAGATTTTTGTAAGGATAAAATGGAATGCTGAACACAGAAGCTTTCTAAAAGTACATCATCGATTAATTGCCATAAAACCTAAAGGAACAACAAATGGGCGGTGTTCTTTTAACAATTAACAAATTCACAGCACACAAAGACATGCCCGCACATCAAAGCCTGGCCTCAGTTTCTCCAGCAGGAAATCAACTTTCCTTTCTCTCAAATCATCATCTCAGCCCTCATCCTCAGAGCAAGATTATTTCCTTCTAGGAGAAAGTATAAGGAGACACTGAGGTGACATTTGTATAGGTGGTTCTGCCTACAGCATGCACTGTCGTTGGGAGAAATCCACAGCTCTGATGGGGTGAGTATGGAGTGAGACCTCCCTGACTCGTCAGGATTCAGACAACTGCAATCATTCCAATGTGGTGTTGGGAAGTTTGGACAAGGCCCCCATGCAGCAATGGCCTATCTTAAATCAAAGACTCTAAAAGACAAATCAAGAGACAAGAAGGGGGGTGTTGAGAGTCAAGTATTCAATATACGGCAACACGTTGTCTTTAAGGATCACACTGCCCATCTTAAGATGCATTTCCTACAGCCACCATTCTGCCCACCAAACAAGCATTAACCAGATCTCTATATATAGGGGGGTATAGTTCTTTTTGTCTATTCACCACAAACAAAATTTCAATATAGCTTTATGACTTAATTTTTCACATAAAAAATATTTCTCATCAAAAAATGTAAATATTATAATTAACTTTAAAATCCTTTAGATTACTACCATTATTCATCTTATGCATTTGTCTGTGCACGTGCGCACACACACACACACAATCATTGTTGTCACAGAAATGTTTTTTACACTGTATATATTCTGTAATATGGTTTTCTGCAACAAGATATATGGTAGATTTACTGATATTATCTTTGATTTTTTTTTATATATCCTGTTTTGTGCAACTTGATGAGTTCAAGTGTATTCTACCTATTGCCACTTACAAAAAGTGGGAACCATCTCCACTTCCAATGAATAAGAGCAGATAACAGAATGAATCGTTGAATGATTCCACCTATGCTTAATCCCCTATTTATGAAAGGGATTGCATCATGAATCAGACAAACAATACAGAGAAAGAGAAATGACTCTCGGAATTCTGAAACATAGTCATGTATTTCACCAGAGAGGATGGACGAGATCTCATATTCCAAATCTCCTGTTTCATAATATGATATTTGAGAATCAGAAATGTTATTGAATTACCCAAGAGATCCACATCTCCTGGATTTTGTACTCTTTCAGATTGATCTCAAGAATCTCAGAGGTAGGTGAAAGAGTGCTACACGTACTTTTTAAAAATGGAACTCGCCAGCTACAAGAGATGTAATACTGGATTATCCTCTGAGCAGGGACACTGCAGTAAAAATGACACTAATATTTAATCAATCAACAGTGACAGTGACAGGTTGATGTCAGCCAATAACAAAGGCCTAAAAAGTCAATATTTGCTCAAGTAGGAAAACTGCAGGGCTTCTCCCAGCCACCGATAATTCCTGCAGTGCAAATTCAATTTAATCAAATGATGTGCGTTTGTAGGACAGTGCCTAGTGCATGCTCTAGTCCTCAAGGTTTCACGTATGTCCTAATGTACACAATAGTGGGCATTCCTGTTTATCCCCTTTGCTAGAAAGTCTTTCATGGCTATGAATTGGGACCGATGGGAAGAGGACCACAGTGCCCTGCTTAGCAGTGCCCTGCCCTGAGGCTTCCCAGTGGTTGCTAGAGTTCTTTCGAAAAGAAGTGGTTTCTGGTGATTCCAGAACTATCCGGGTCAGTTCTTTAAATTTGATTTCCTGTCATTAGGAAAGGTGTCTTCCCACTGTAGGAGTCAGCAATTTTGCTCCCTGGCATGTCTGCTCAGCTATGAGTGGAGAACTATTTCCACTCCTTCTCCCGGGCCAGCCCTCCAAGCCTCAGGCAGCTGCCATGTGCCAGCTGGCAACAGACTCTGACGTTAAGGGACTCTTCCCAGGCTTTCACATTTGCCATATTAGCAAGTTTATCCGTTCGATTTTTTTTTCCAGGGCCTCCTCTCTAAATGAAAAGTAAACTTGCCGTTGTCCTTGGATGAGAGCCTCCTTGACCTTCCCTCCAAGAAACTTATGGGAAGCAGATGTTATGTGGTTACAATGTGAACCCACAGAACCCCATCACTGTCCTAATCACTTACGTGAAAAACCAGATGTTGACCACGATATCCTGGCCCTTCAGATGTAGATAAAAATCAACTTTAGTCTCTGCCCTATGCAAGATGCAAGCCCAAATGATCTGTGCGGACCCCAAGTCTCTACAGAATTCTGGACAGCTTCAATGCAACCTCAATTTATCCACATCTCCTGGTTTTGTTTTCATTTTTTAAATAGATTGTGTGCATGGGCATGTGTATGTGAGTTCAGGTGCCCGTGGAGGCCAGAAGAGAGTATCAAATCCATGGAGCAGGAGTTAAAGGCAGATGAACCACCCAACACCATTGCTCGAAATGGTATTAAGGTCCTCTGCAAAAGCAGCAAGGGCCCTGAACCACTGAGCCATCTCTCCAGCCCAAAGCTCCTGGTTTTTATACGTTTACTCTCTCTGCTCGTCATCAGTTTTTTCCAAATGCCAAATTCATCTGTGCTAGAAATTCCTAATCAACCAAGCAAGCAAACATAGCTCCAAAGCAGATCTGATTATAACTCAATGAATTGGTGGTGTAAGACGCAGGGGTGATGGTAATGGAATGCAGCAGGTCAGTAGGATGGAATGTCTGCAGGTGCATCATTGACTGTGTGGGTCATACGTAACCTAAAGGTTGCTTCCATCAACACATGTCAGTGTCTCTGAGAGAGGAGAACCCTCTCCAGGCTCACTCTCTCAGCCACAGTGCGCTCACTGTGTCCTTTCATATTGTTCCCCTAAATTTTCATTCAATGGATCCAGAAAACCCACCCTGGAACAAGGGTCTGAAACGCTCTGCTGTGCGACAATACCCTAAGGAATCCTCTGAAACAGGTATAATATGCAAATGGATCTTTTAGCCGTGATTGTAGGCTATTTAAAGCAACATTTGAAATCAGGTTATTTTTAAATAAAAGTATCTCTCCTAACTTATCATGAAAGTTAATCCTCCCCCCCCCCCAATGCTACACAACTCTGTGGGCACATACATCTGCCTTGCTGAGTACTCATCCAAGGGCTGGCATGTGCAAGACCGTGCCACATTCCAAAGAGGCTTCCAGCATAAAAAGAATATGGGGCTGAGGGACCAGGAACACCTCAGTCAAGGTAGGGTGGCAGATGGCAAGCAGAGGATCAGGCTGAATAGGTTCCAGAAAGAATGTACAGAAGTCCCAGACAATATTCCTACCTTTGCAAAGCCCTAGCTACACAACTGTTTAGAGAAGAAAAATACTTGGAAAATTAGAAAATCTATTGCACAAGATGCTGTCAGTGGCTGGTGGGTTCTCTTTTGAAGGGAGCACTAATGAAGCCATGCAAATGAATTTCTATGGGTCAAGTCTTGAGCTAAAGGAATATCTTGAACAGGGGTATCTTTTCTCTCTCTCTCTCTCTCTCCCCCTCCTCTCTCTCTCTCTCTTTTTGTGTGTATATATAAGAGAGAGTTTCTTTTCCTCTATAGCTACTACCATTAATTTCTATTTTTAATTTTTCATTTGCTATGTGCTTGTCTAAAAAATTAAGAAAAAGGATGAAAAGTTTTTGTTTAATAAAAGGGTCAGGAAACTGACAAGAGTGGCGGGGACAGGGCCTCTCTCTCTGCTGTACTAGCAGTGTGATTTTTATGTCCAGCCAGCCTGGCTGCAGCAGATTAAGTGCCTGAGAATTAGGTCAGAGATTTGGACAGTGGTTACAATTCTCTGACTTTCAGTGGAAACCCCGAGGAAAGGTTTCCGTGGCCAAATATATCTGGACAATGCTGCAAACAAGACTCCAGCCTTTGATGTTCAAAATACGCGTTAAAGATGCTGAGGCTTCTTGCAGCAAAAGATAAATAAAACCATTGTGTTTGTCAGTTAGCTAGCCTTACCCAGATTAATGTATCCAGCCCACAGGACCCTTTTATGTCTTCATGATGGAATCATGTTTAGCTTCTCTTCTGCCATGGGGAGATGAGTCCCAAAAGTTATAAAGCGTCTGAAATAAAGTTATCATGATTGGCATTGACAGAAGAAAACGGGATGTGGAAAGGGGGACTAGAGTGCAAATCTAACAGATAATTTCTTACTGGAAAAAAAATGAAGATTTTTCTGTGAGGGGGCAGCATTTATTTACTTTAAAGGAAGAGTCACCATAATTCTGGAGCTGGCTTGGAACTGGCCATGTGTTCCTGGAAAGCTTCAAGCTCACTCTGACCCTCTTGCCTCACTCAGCACCCTGGTTGCTAAGACTGTGAGTGTGCACCACCATGCAGCAAAGAATGTAGGTTAGTCAGAAATGTTGAGGGCTGGAGAAATGACTCAGTCAGTAAAGTGCTTATTCTGCAAGAGTAAAGACCCTGGCTCCATCGCCAGTACCCATGTAAAACAAAGAGGTGGAGACGGGAGGATCTCGGGGGCCTGCTTGGCTGGCCAGTTGAGAAGAATCAGTGAGCAATAGGTTCAGGTTTGCAAGAAATACTACTTCAAAAATAAGATTGAGAATGATTGAGAAGGATACCTGATAGGGACCTCAGACTAAACAGACACACACACACACACACACACACACACACACACACACACACACACACACACACACAGAGAGAGAGAGAGAGAGAGAGAGAGACAGACAGACAGACAGACAGACAGACAGACAGACAGTCAGAAACAGAGAGACAGAGACAGAGAGAGATGAAATGTTTTGTGTTTTGGTTACCATGATGATCCTTTCTCTTGGTGATGGTTCTAGACAAGTGAAGGACCACATGATCTTGAGCAACTTCTACACGGTGTATTGTCTCGGCTCTCTTGTAACAAGACCTCCAGACTTCAGCACAACTGACACCATATTAGAAGCACTACTCTGACCTCAAAGTCTGGCACACAGGACCCAACACCTGCCAAGAGGGAACAAAGACCTAATTCATCAAAGACCTAATCCATAGTTCCAAGAAAGTCCTTAAATGTGCTAACCTTGCTTTTGGCTTCTATAGTTCTATTTCTCGATAACTGAAGTATGATAACCAGGATGTGGGTTTTGTGCATAAAAGACAAAGGCTATAAGGTTGGGGGCTGCATGATCTGGGCAAGTTCTCTGTGCAGCCATCAGCCAACAATAAAGACTTTCTTTCCAGCTTTCAGAGTGTCCATGTGGTGGTCTTTGGTGGACTTATCTCACAACACTCCCTTGGATCATTTTTCTTTCTCAATTATTAGTAGAGTAACATAGGCTTACCATTGATGCAAGAATGGGCTTTACTATAAGACTCATAAAAACAATACATGAGTGACTAGCATGGTGTTAAGAATGCCAGGGCACATGAAATCCAGTACCTACCTGATACAATCAACTACAGTGAGAAGATGAGGTCACATCTTCTTTCGGAGTGGGGTAAGCAGGAGGAGGGGGCAAACATTTACAATGCAGAAAAGCCCTGCTAAAAACCTATAGAGCACAGATAGAATACTGAATTTCATAGAATACTATGATGGTTCTGATTCATTTATAACAATCAGTACATCCTCCTCTATTCCTATGAGGCATCCCTGCCCCCCATGAAGCTTCCAAAGCAGCAATGGGAATGGTGACCTAGTCCTTTCTGAAAGCACCATGTTCAAGTCTAGGTACCAGAGCATTGAGAGTCTCGGTAACTACACTTCTTCTCTATAAGGCACTTCTTCTCTATAAGTCCTAGCATAGGCTAGCTCCTATTAGATGCCAAAAATTTTCTAATAAATGAGGGAATAAATTAACACTGAGTAGATGCAAAAATTGGTTAATAATTAGCTGGTGCTGTCAATAAAAGGGATGCAAAGAATTGAACTAAGCAACAGGTGGATCTGATATTCAAGGTGCTGACCTATAGTCATGAAGAAAAGAGAATCTGAGTGGCCTGGTAACTGACATAGGGTAAGTCTCTACATCTAACTGCCTATCAATTGTGATGATAATGAGAAGGATGCTGTTGCTTACTGATGTGGTGCATAAAACTTGGCTTTATTGTTTTGTTTTATTTTACCCCTAATAAATAGGCAAAATTTGTCCAGTGCCTTCATTGTTTTTCTGTACACCTTCAAAGGATACTTTTTTTCTAAAAGACCATCTCATCTTGGTTCCAGGAGAGAATAGTTAAGGCAGAGACCTCTGTGTTGCAGGCAAAGCTTCAGGCTAAACTGAAATGAATTTTTTTTTTTAATTCCATTTCTGTCCTAACCATCTTGAAGTTCTTTCGGTCTTCAGCTAAGGAGGGCAATCCAGTCTTTATCATTTACTTCGTAAGAACACAGCTGCTTCCTTTTGCTGAAGCAGCTGGAACTTATCTCATTTCCAAAGTTTTGCTTCAGAATTTGGCGTTTTCCCTCTTTTTCCAGTTCCCGGTGTAAATAAGGACATGGGCTAAAGGAATGAAAACATAAACCAAATACAGCCAGCAAAGGAGCACTAAAGCTTGCTCCCGTTGTGATCATTGATGGGACTCTCATCCATCACCAAATTCCCAGGAATGTTTAGTTCTTCGGTAGGAGGTCAATTATAGACATTCTGCAGAAAACAACCTATGTCTAAAAAAATGGAACTCTGGGGGAACGTGGAAAATCCTGTCAAATACTAATTGTCTGTTTAACTAGTTGTATTTCTTCTTTGACTTGGTGGCCCTTCCTAAAAGAAGAGTCGTGACAATTTGGGTAGTGTGAATGAAGTCTTTGATAGCATGGCACACAATGATTCCAGAAACAGGTGCTGTATTACAGTAGTCCCCCCCCCACCCCCGCAAAAAAAAAAAAGGCCACTCCATTAGACTTCAAACCTTTTTATTTAAATTAACCAGTAAAAATTGTATTTGCCATGCATATTATGTCAATTTTGGATATGTATACATGATAGAATAGTAAAATTAACCCAATTAATTCTACATTACCTCACATACTATTTTGTGGTGAGAACGTTAAAAGTCCATTCCCACTGATGCCCAAGAATATAGCACACCATGATGAAGTACAGCCACCATGTCATATAACTGATCTCTTGACCTATTTTCTCCAGCCTAACTGAAGTTTTGCTTCCTTGACCCAGCACCTCTGCAGCCCCACCTAGTTCCTTTGGGAATCACCCCCATTCTCTCTACTCCTGTGATAGACCTCATTCATTGGTATTCTTTTTTCCAAATTAAGAATGTGTTCTGGTGACGTTTGGTAAGATAAGCTCAGAAGAAGACATTTATACCACCTTGTTAAGAGTTGGGAAGCATCACAGAAAAGGGACAGACAGAATGTAAGATAGGGAGCAGGGCAGCCATAAAATGCCATCTTCTGAGTATGATACAGCTATTATGATAGTCAGCTCAGCTTCCGTGGGCCTGCATAAGACTGGCTCTGTCACAATCAGTCATGGATGAGGGAGGAGCTAGTGAGGTCCTATACTCTTTCCGGAATGACCAGCTGCTGATAGGTTCTGGGAGAAGAAGCACATATGTTCAGTTGAGTAGTCACTTGTGAACCCACCAGGCTTCATCACAGAGTTCCAAACTGATAGTCACACAGATAGTTCTGCTTAAAGTCACAAGGTCACAACACAAAACAAAAAGGCATGAATGCTGGGAACAGATTGTATGGAGAAGAGAAGAAAGACCTTGATGGGGCCGGGAGGTGGCGGAGGAGGGGGAGGCGGCAGTAAGAGAGAGGGGTGAGAGCAATCAGAATGTGTCATACACATATATGAGATTGCCAAAGGACAAATTGAATTCCTTTTTTTTTTAGAGATTGTTGTCTTCTACATATTAGCAGTAGTGATTTTATAGTTAACGCTATTCATTAATGTGCATAATTATCAATATTGTATGTGGGAGTACAAATGATAGTTGCATTTGATGTTTGAATTTGAATCTCAACTCTTGACACTTATAGCTATATATATATATATATATATATATATATATATATATATATATATGATTTAATCTTTGTGCCTCAGTTTACTCATTTGTATACAGTTAATCAAGGTAACTAACTTCATAGGAGTATGTCAACATTAAGTCAATAGTGTCTGGTATAGAATAAGTGCCATATAGATTTCAGCTCCATTTTTATTGAGTTATCACTATGTATCTGGAAAAATATAAATAATTTTACATTTATTCTGTCAAGTCAGTGGACTGTGTTCTGTAATTAGCTCTCTTTCGTGAATGCAGAACCTAAAACTAGATTAATAGGCTTGAAATCGCATTTGTATGCGAGCCAGGTACATAGTGTTCTCGTACCTGAATCTGACATTCCTGCTCTTATGACTGTTCTAGTCTATACTGGATAATGAGGGGGAGGAGGGGGGAGAGCAGGATAGGAAGGGAGAGACTCCACCCTATGGGTAAGCAGTTCACTTTGGGACCCTCATCATCATTTTAGAGAGAAAGTGATTTCTAAAAAAGGATCCTCCAAGGACAGGGAATCTTGGAACAAATCACCCTGTGTCCTCCAAGTTTATTCCAGACCTTAATATTTCCAAACAGAGAGAAATCTAACAGAAATGAACACCTAGTCAACAAAGCTTCACTACAAAGTAAAACGAGAATAAACCTCAGGGGATGGAGATGGGAAAACGGCAGAAAGGAATGGAACAGATGTGTGTATGGCATACGGTAAGCCTGCTGGAGAGAGGAAGAGTCAATAGGATTGGAAGACAGTGGCTGCAGATGTCACAATCAGCCTGGCTCTCTTGTTGTCTTACTCTTTTTCTTTTGAGTGACATGACAGCAGGTCCCACATGGGCACCTGTTCCTAGGCAATCCCTGACAAAGTAACTCAGAAGCTTTGAGGTACCAGAAGATAATGGGGAGGGTCTCAGGATCGCCCGTGATGCTGTGATAGGAGGTTGGGGAAAGAAGAAGAGATAGCAGGAAGGACAGGCATATGTGTGGAGAAACTGTAGCTATGGCTTAGCCCAAGGGATGCCCTGGAGCTAAAATGGCCCATCACATTTTTTTTTAATATATAAATTTTATCATTCTTTTTTAAGTTTACATCCAAAGTAATGTGTTTCTCTGTGGGACATTCATACATTTATGTTGTTACACTTTGTACTTACTCTACACACACACTGATCTCTTCCTTTCCCACACCTTGGGGACCCTTACCTCCCCCACATTGTCTCTACTCCTCTCGGGTTTCAGACATTATTTGCCCTCTCTTATTCTCCCCTCCCTTTAGACCTCCTTCCGAACCTACAGTTCCTTTTGTATGACTTCATGTCGTTGACAGATAAAATAGATTCTGCACATAAGATGAAACATGCAAAATGTATATTTCTGACTCTGGCCTATTATATTTAAAATAATGGCCCCAATCCTCTGATATAGAAAATGATTCAGAAGTAAAACCACACAACATGGCCCACTAGTTTCGACAGTCTTGGGCACACTGGATCTTTGACATCTTGGTGAGATCAGTGGCCTGTGTGAGATGTGGAAGGGGTTTCCTTGCATGGCTGCAGATGTCTCTAACAGAGGACAACATTCCCTCCTAGAAAGGGATTGGATGAACAACTTCCTATCGCTCACAGCCACTGAATTAGGATCTCTCCACCTTTAGTCAAATAACCTATTGCGAACCATCATCTAAAAGGGCAGATTCCAGGGTCCTGACTCCCACCTTCTGAATCAGAGCCTTTGAGACAGGTTCCACAGGTGATTCTCACTCAGTGAAGGTTTGGATATGGCTATATATGGGAAAATTAAAAACTATTTCCCCCACAGAGCAAAGCAAGACCTTGAAAAGGAGAACTTCGAATTCTACCACTAACCCAACAAAATTCGTCGTAATTTATAAAGTCAATTGCTGCCTCGAGTCAGTTTCCTCAGACACCTCAACAACTTGTGCAGCAGGATTTTAACCTGTGAGCGGAGCATGGCTCGCCACCCCATCCTTCCACCCTGCATGTATGTGTTCACGTGGAAAGGAACTTGGGGCTTCAGATATATCAACATGAGCTGCGTGAGGGCCGGCTCATCCTGCCGGAAACACTGAAGACATCGATGTGTCTGTCCATCTTCCCCAGAAACTCATGCCGTCTGAAGCTCCTATCCTTCCAGTAGAGTTCAGCTAAGTCACTGCTATGTCTAAGGAAGCTTTGGGAGAACAGGCAGCGAAATGCTAGCTCCACTCATCCTGATCAGCCCGATGTTTGGAGAGCCTTTGATCTCTGTGCTGTCCCTCCACAGCCCCACGCCTAACTGCTCACATGGCGCCCATCTTCTGTATCACTGACATCCTTATTCTTCTCGCTGCCTTGCTTCTGATAAGGAATGTCTGGAGGAAATAATAGCACAAAACTCTTTAACCTAAGAACTGAACCATCGACATGGAATAAAGTACTCCAGAGAAAGCAAAGTTTGCTTCCTGAGAACTCAATAGGTCTGTCTGTCTAATGTACTAGGAGACTCAACAAACTTCACAGGCCCTGTACCCTGAAATTCAATTCTAAGGGATTAATAATAAATACAGAAAAAAAAACACAGATATTCACTAGAGAATCACCCATAACAGGGACAAAAATGGAAAAGCTGAATATTGTACAAAAATACAAAATAATTAAATATACAATATCACTTTGTACAGTTATTACAAAGTTTACGACTAGTCTTGAATAACAAAGGAAAATGCTTTCATCTAATATTAAACAAAAGTTCAGGTCATATATTTGTCTATACAAAATTAATTCAACTATATTAAAAATGCATAGGGAAAAAAAGGCTTAAAAGTAAATTTACCAAACTGTTAATAGCATTGTGTCTGGATGATGGAACTGGATAATTTTCTTTCCTCCTTTTGGAATCTAAACCTCACAGTGTAAGTTTACAACTTTGAAGAAACACAGAAAAGAAATAAATAACTGAATTTGTCAAGGCTCATTCCATTGTGGAGAAGCCCATTACAATGCAGGTTCCTAGACTATACGATAGTCTGTTTTACAGAGATGCGCTCTTGCTAGAGAGATGTATTGTAGTGATTGAAATGACAATCTGCTATTACAAGTACCATCAATCTAGACTTGAGTACTAGTGTCCATAGTCATTGGTGTTTGCAGCCTGGTTTCACTTACTGATAGCCCCCCAAAGGAGCTCAGTCACGTAGTCTGTCCCTTTGCACATATAACATCTACAGGTTGCTCAGTTTTTGCATCTGGAATCCTGGGGCATTATTTCTGTCATTTCTCATGGATCCCTTTCTCTACTTGTCCTTCCGCATAGAAAAGTGGCAACAACCTTTGTCATAGAGTAAATATGTTCGTTTATATAAAATTTTAAACCGATCTTCAGAGAGGCGTTTTCAAGCAAACAAGCAGAAAGGGGGAATATACCATAAATATAAACAGGAAGATGGTGTTCTGTCATTAGAGAGTTTTATAAATAAAACATAAAAATGGTGTACACACAAGTAAGTAAAGGGCTAATAGACTTGAGTCAATAAGTTAACATTTGAAAACGAAAATTACAAGAGTTTGATTATAGCATTCCATGCATCCAGGTACATAGTCAAACAGACACTCTTGTACATTGATAATAAGGGTAGACACTGAGACTTACTTTCTAAACAGCCACAAAGCTCTATGTGCCAGCAGTTGGTAAGATGTTTGTAGTGACCTTTCTGATAGCCCCCAAACCTAACCCCCACACCAGAGTGTATTGAGTCCGTTCTGTCTGTGCTGACTGTAGATTGCACTTGTTCATTCTTCGCCTGCCCCTTGAAATCATTACCACCCAAGGACAGACTATACAGACACCCTGGCCACCATATTTGAAGTAAGCATCGGCTACCCTTTAAAGCGGTTAACAATGCTTTCTCCCTTACGATGTCTCACAAGAAAGGCTGGAAAGTCACACGCTTTGTTAACCAGCCTTCCTTGTAGTTAAGCATTTAATCCCATGACACATAAACCTACTGCGAGGCTTTCTCTTGGAAACCATATTTTCCTTCTCATATTATTCCTCCCATCATAACAAATAGCTGGGTGGGTTTGCTCATCCTGCAGCCGTCAGGGAAGAGCCAACAAAATTGGGGGAACAGGATGATTAATATCACTGAGCCTCTTTCTAATTTTTGTGATAGAAGCTTTCCGGAAGACAGCCAAGGCCATTCATTTGCATACTGTTCTTGATTGCTTTTGCAGGACGGCAGCAGAGATGAAACACAGGCCACCTGGGAAAGGATGCAATACTCACTATCTATTCCTTTACAGAGAATGCTTTCTGATGCCTGTATTAAGCACCCTTTAGACAGACTGCCTTTTCATCTCGGCCAAATGACCTTTTTATGAATGACTCTTAACACTTTTCACAAGGTCTATTCCACAGAAAACACTTAGTAAATGATGGTCTGAGGAACAGACAGCTCCGTGACTTGAGACTGGTGACAATTTATCCTATTTACTTTAGTATCTTGTTGTACCCAGTAGTCCTTATGTAGTAGGTGTTTAATAACATGTGCAGAGAGATTTTTTGCCAGATGCATCTAGAAAAAAAAAGACACTCAAGACATTGAGAGAAGATGCAAACGCTAAACTGAGCTTAAGGAACAGTTCTGAGAATGCTAGCCTGTATGTGTGAGTACTCACAGTGCAGTAGAAATCCTAGCAATTGCGCTCTCTTCTTTGGAAGGCATTATTCTCAGACAACTCACATGGCATTTCAGGACTGAAGGGCTCTTAAAGGCGTGTTAACGATGATGATTCAGAAGAACATCTCCTGGACCGTCTGTTTTTAAATGATTTGACAAGGACTCTCTGGAAGTTTGGGGACATAAAAGTTGGGTAAGATTTACAGACAAGGATGCAGCAAGGCAAGTAAGTACTCCAGGTGGGAGGGCATTAATGCAAATATAGGCAAAAGGGTAGGAAAAACCACAGCATGTGTGGTGCAGAAGGGAGCTCATTTCTCACATCTACTTTGGAATGTTTTGCTTCTGAATGAAACAAACAAATGTTGGATTTAAAGGGGGGGACCTTTCCTGTTATAAACAAAATTGTTCATGAGCACACAGATCTCGTCTTCTGAAATGATCAATATGTTAACAGCCAACAGCTTTTACCTGAGGATAATACGTGCATAAAACAGTGTTTACTTCAATCAACTGTTTGTGGTGTGCATCTTTAATCTAAAAATTCAAGCCAAGACATCAATGATTCTGCACTTTTTAATGATCCTTATAAAGAAAATGTTTTTAAATAAAAGCACATTTTTTACATACCACACTAATTTCTTTAAACACTGGAGACTCTACATGAAAGGGATGGTTTCTGTCTATGCTATAAAGCTGCCAGAACCCTAAACAATCTCTCAGTTCTCAAGGAGAACGCATATGGAAAAACCGCATTGCTAGGAATGTGTAAGCAGTGCCATGGGGTGGAGAGACAGAGGTAAATAAACCCTACTTTGAGCTGAGTTTAATTCAGAACATTAGTATAATGCCCATAACAGAACTCCCTAATGTTGAGATGAGTGAATCACTGAACGGAGCAGGGCAGGACAATTGAGTGGATGAAGGGACACCACAAGATGAAGAACCAGCATTAAAACCCATTGGCTGCTTCTCCTGTCTTGAGTTTGACAGCTCTGAATCCCACCCTTGCTTGGTCAGCTGGAGTCTGTCAGGAAGACAAAGACAAGGGACATTTGTCTCCCCAATACTTGGGATCTCTCATCAGGTGGCTTAGTTGAGGAACGTCTGTCTTTCTCCTAACAACATTATTCTTTCTCATAGTAGGATTCCAAGCACACAACACAAAATCATAGTCTCAAAAATGGCTTTCCTAACTACATCGACCCATGATGATTAAAAACAAACAAACAAACAAAAAAAAAAAAAAAAAAAAAAAACAAAAAACACCTCAAGGGATTTCTGATCGTCAATGAATCAATTTCATCTAAAGACTCTGACATCTTGATTGATTAAAAACGAATTGCCCAGTGGATCCTCACACTCCTTTCTAGGTCCTGGGGCTATTAAAAGGGAGGAAAAGAACAGTTCACTAAAATCAAGACCTGGTTTCTGCCCAAAGTGTGTCACTAACCTATGGCTCCAGTGAAGTCATTGAACCTTCAGTCTTCATTAGATCATCTGTAAATGGACAGTTGAGAACTCTGAAGTCCTTTCCATCAATGAGAGTCTCGGTGGCAGCCTCCAGATCATGCAGCTGCTCTTGTTCTGGATTGGAGCTACTCTAAGATCACACTGAGTTCCCACAGAAAGACTTTCAAATTGAGTAAAGGTTATAGAAGAGAGCATGAAGACTTGGGCCAGAAAGGACGAAGAGATCCAAGAGCTGTTCCAAATAAACACAGTCTATGGGATGGTAGGCTCCTGACAAGACCTTGAGCCTCATTACATGAAAAACATATGCAAACCATGTGGCATGGTACCCAATAGAAACCATGTTCTCAGTTAATATGAGCTCCACAGTCGGTTTATAACTACTGATTATACATGAGAAAAAAGGGGCAAGAGAAAACATGGGCTGAAAATTCCTAAAGGCTTGACTGAGGGTAACTGGGAAGAGAATGGACAGATGGAGACATTTTATCAAGAAGAATGGTTTTAAGCTACAAAGAGGTCACTTCTTAGGCACATTGGTGTCCTTCTTCTGGTGTTTCTAGGTTCAGGTACATTTCCATCAAAGTCACAGCCAAGTTCTAGCTGCCAGCCTATAGCCAGCTTTCTCATGCTCTTCTGTTCCCACATAACAAAATGGGGATAATGGTAATCCAAATTGCTTCCTGCCCCTCCCTAATGAGTGGTTCCCATTAAACCAAGTCCTTAAGTCCCAATAAAAGAAGAGGTAATTTCCTAATATTGGTTTTTCTAAGACTTCTTGGAAATGACTCAGAGAGAGGGGGAAATGCCTTTTTTTACATAACTCTCTTCTCCTGTAACATTCTGCCTAATATAAATAAAAAAATGAAGAACATAATGAAGCTCGCTTTCTTATATTCCTTTGACCCTCCCCCACCTCTTTTATAGGATCACATAAGATTAAGGTAAATTACCAAAAAAGACATTTTTTCCTTGAATATCTTTTCTCCTGAAATTCTTCTCCTTTAAGATACATCCTAGATACATTTGTTCATTCAGCGGAGATTTCCCTGGTCCCAATTAGTAGATCTCTCCTCTACAGCCCACAGCATCTCCATCTCACCTACCACACACTGCTGTGATACAACTGGTTTACAACCAGAGTCCTAGGATGTAAAGGCTCATAGGGTGGAGGCCCTTAATGGGTAGTCATGCTGCTACCATTGGAAACCCAAATCATTTTTGCTGTGGTGTTGATCAATATGAACAGTTCCCAAATGCTGTTGCCATTACAGTTTCCTTCAGAGTCAAAGCTGTGGATAGAGAGATTTGTAGGGAAGAAGGAATAAATAAGAAAAGTAATGGTTGCTAAAGAATTTCTGCAATTACCGGTAACTAAGAAGCAGAGGTGGTTGGAATCTGAAACTAAGAGAAAAGCAGTTATACAGAGAGGCTTGTAAAGATGCCAACCATGATCTAAGTATTGCTCAGGAGGACCTAGAACTCACCACAATCTTGACTTAAGCCAGGTGTATATACTACTTTCTCAAAGTGTCATGATGCATTCACAAAGTGGTAAATGTTTCTCCATCTCAAAATAAAGAAACTAAGGCTGCTTTTATGTCTAACTTGCTTGAATTACTTAATCACTCCTTTTTCCCACTCTTTTACTGTGGTTTTTTTTTTTTTTTTTTGGTCTTTCGTTCTGCATATTTAAAAAAGAAATTTTAGGATTTCTTCAAATGTGAGGAATTCTAGACTTTAGCTTTCAATCTAGGTTAAAAGCATTTTATGTCTTGTAGCTAGAGTTTTCCTGCCTTGCCCACAGTCAGGACAAATCTTTGTCACCCGCCAGTCCCACAGCCACTCAGACCCAACCAAGTAAACACAGAGACTTATATTGCTTACAAACTGTATGGCCGTGGCAGGCTTCTTGCTAACTGTTCTTTTATCTTAAATTAACCCATTTCTATAAATCTATACCTTGCCACATGGCTGGTGGCTTACCGGCGTCTTTACATGCTGCTTGTCCTGGCAGTGGCTGCAGTGTCTCTCCCCACTTCTTCCTGTTTCCCCAATTCTCCTCTCTCTTTGTCCCGCCTATACTTCCTGCCTGGTCACTGGCCATCAGTGCTTTATTTATATAGAGTGATATCCACAGCACTTTCCCTTTTCTTCTTTTTTTAAAAAGGAAGGTTTTAACTTTAACATGGTAAAATTACATATAATAAAACAATTACCGAGCAAGAATTACACTTACAATACTACAGAAGATGTCCTATCTATCTTATATTTGTGAGTTTAAGGTTTTATATCTAACTTATCTTTTATCATAACTGAGGAAATTACAACTATATAGTCTTTAACCACATCAAAGACCTGAGAAGGAACATAATGGTACCTGAGAAATGGTAGATGGATGCAAGCAACTTTCAGGAATCTTGCAAGAGTAGACCAAGACAGCTGGCAGCCTGGACAGTCACCTAATGTTTTTCAGCATTGTTGGTGCATTCAAATTGGCTACAGGCCTAGAGTATCTGACAGACCATTTTCAGAAGCAGGAATTCTGAAAGACCATCTTACCCTGTCTTGGCAGAGTACAGTGGTCGCTTTCCTTGTGTCCTGCTTGTCCAGAAAGGATAGCATTGTATTCATACTGTCAGCCGTCAAGGCAAGGGCAGTTCTTTGCCCAGTAGGCCATTTTGTGCCAAGAAGACAAACTTCCAAATGGAAATGTCTTAGAAGCCCAACATTCCCTCGGGATCAAATTGGTGCAGCCAGGAGCAATTGTGTCTCACGTCAACAGAATTCTAAGTTATTTAAATGCCATATTCTCTAGGTCTATGAAGTGTTTGAAGATTACCTATCTATCTGAAATATATCTATGTATACCTAGAAGACTTAACTAATATGGCTACAAATATGATTATCATAGATGACTAATTATTAATCTATTTTTTAATTATCCATTATAATTTTAAATGAGTTACATAAACATAATATCTCAAACAAGAATAAAATATATATATAGTATAACAAAATTAACTTCAAGTTTGTATCAATAAACTAAAATTTATACCAATGTAAAACATTTTAAACATAAACTAAAATCTATACCAATGTAAGACATTTTAAACAAGTTTTCTTTAAAAGTAGTTTCATTAATCTACCCTTTTATCTTATCATCTCTATATCCTCCTATATATCTATATCATAACCCTTTTCTTTTTTAGAAAGATCACATTTATAATCAACCTGTTTTAAATAAAAATATTGGTTTTTCCTCTGTCCCACACCAGAGGGCTCTTCTGATTTGGGACACAAGAATTGACTAACCATTTTTTTAAAGCAATATGTCTGGGTTTAGATGGGGAGTGAGCCAATTCCACCTCTAAAGCCAGCATGGTATATTGGGAATTTGGGCGTAGCATCTCTTACTACTTCCTGCTGGAGGGGGGTGCTGTATCTTATGGGGAGACAAAGAAAATTTAAGGATCATGGAGTAGTCCATGAGGCTGTATCGTCTGAGCCAGTTGCCTTGAAACGATTCTGGATGTTGGATCATCTGTGCCATGGTGTCATCAGAGACCTTTCAGGTGGTCTTGGCTGGTCAAACCTGATGTATCTTAATCTGGAACAAATCCATAGCCTCTGGCTTTCTGTGGAAACAAAACCAGAGCCTCTTTTCCAAAGCAACATATCCTTATATCCAAATTTTGAAGTCAAGGTACCTTTAAAATACACATTTTGGCATAACTCAACAGCTTTTGCAATCAAATGTTTTTCTTCAGTTACAAATATCAAAGAGAACATAATCCAGATTCTCTGTGTGGTAGCCATCTTTATGTGGCTTATTTTTTATATTACCTTGAACCTATTGCTTTAAACTGCAGCCTTTTAAGCCTGAAACGGCGCTATGGCTGCTGGCTCCGCCCCCTTCAGCTTCCCAACATGGCGGTGGTATGTTTTCCGCCAGCTCTGGGAGCCATCATGGGTCTATGCTTTTATCCAAGCAGCATGTAGCCCAGAAACCTCTTTTTTTGTTTTGTATTACCAAAGGCTAAATCTACCACGCAGCTTTATGTGCCACTTGCAGAGGCCTCATTCCCGCCATACTGCAGGTCAAGCGCACACGCCAGAAACCCGCCATAGTAGCTCAAACACAAAGGCTGCCGCTAACTTGAGAGAAACAACTAGGAACTGCTTTTAGCTCCGTTTTAGAATCTTTTTTCTCAGGTTTTAGGTGGAAACTCTTACCCCACGTTGGGCGCCATTTGTAGCTAGTTTTCCTGCCTTGTCCACAGTCAGGACAAATCTTTGTCACCCGCCAGTCCCACAGCCACTCAGACCCAACCAAGTAAACACAGAGACTTATATTGCTTACAAACTGTATGGCCGTGGCAGGCTTCTTGCTAACTGTTCTTTTATCTTAAATTAACCCATTTCTATAAATCTATACCTTGCCACATGGCTGGTGGCTTACTGGCGTCTTTACATGCTGCTTGTCCTGGCAGTGGCTGCAGTGTCTCTCCCCCCTTCTTCCTGTTTCCCCAATTTTCCTCTCTCTTTGTCCTGCCTATACTTCCTGCCTGGTCACTGGCCATCAGTGTTTTATTTATATAGAGTGATATCCACAGCAATGTCTCAGATTTTTTTTACCATTTTTGATAGGCAAAGATAATTTACCTTAGTCAAAGATTACCCTTTTTTTTATTTGCCATAGCTTTTGAAAGGTAATTTGAAAGACTTTTTCTATACCAAATAAGGAAGAATCACCTCATGTTTTCTTACAGTGCTGTATGGTTTTGCTTTCATATAATTTTTAATGCATTTTGAGTTAAGTCATATTGTTTAAGGCATGAAACTATTTTTTGCCGTTCTAAATTATTAATCGGTTGTCTGACCTTCACTATCTCTAAGATTTGGAGATTTCGATCGGTAGTAGAGCACTTAACTCCCAAGTGCAAGACCCTGGGTTAGGTCTTCAAGTCCATAGGGAAAAGGAGTCTCTCTTTGTCTTTTATTGTATATCTAATTTTCTTAGGAACTTTGGTCTAGTACTGAGTCTCCTACTCTTCTGACCAGTTGATCTACAGATGTCCAGCACCTCATCATTTTAATTACAGAGGTTTTACAGAGTCACTTAATATCTAATAGAATTATTCCATCCTGGTAAATTTTCTTTCTCATTGTTTTCCTGCACTGAGATTTTTTTTTAAAGCACTGCAACATCAACTCGTAAAACCCTATCAATATGCTTTTTCATAATTTTATTAGTAGTGTGGCAAATTTGGAAACTACCAAGAAGAACTGACATCTTAATAATGATGTTGAAGTTAGCTGTATTTTCTTTTCTTTTTTTTTTTTTTTTTTTTTTTTTTTTAGTTTTTCGAGACAGGGTTTCTCTGTGTAGCTTTGCTCCTTTCCTGGAATTCGCTTTGGAGACCAGGCTGACCTCGAACTCACAGAGATTCGCCTGGCTCTGCCTCCCCAGTGCTGGGATTAAAGGCGTATGCCACCACCGCCCGGCTTTTTTTTTTTTTTTTTTTTTTTGTATTTTCATTCTCTTAGATTTTCAAGGGAAAATGGGAAATTTTATATGCATCATGCTACTTTTTATTTATCCATCCTATAATTTCAATTTTCTTTCTTCAATTTAGTTTAATTTTTTTTTGTATGGCAGTTTTGCCTGTATGTAAACTGTACCACATGTATGATCGGTGCCCACAGAGGTCAGAGGAAGGCATTGGATGCCCTGGACTAAACATACAGGTCATTATGAACTGTCGTGTAGGTACTAGGAACTGAACTTAGGTCTTCTGAAAGAGCAACCAGTGCTCTGATCCACAGTACCATCTCTCTAGCTCCTATTTTTAATTTTTCTACTCTAACTACAATAACTAATATGTCCAGCAAAAGATTGGAGCTTAGTAAATATAGTGGGCATCTAAAACATTCATTCATTTTTTTTCTGATTGGCACATGCATATTTATAGGGTACTATGTGATATTTTATTGTATGCATACATTGTGTACTATATCAAGGTTTCCTTGATTCCTCAAACTTTATAATTTCTTATAAAAAAAAACCATTCAATCCTTTCCTTCTGTTTTAGATCTTACTAATTTACAGGACAACATTCTTATCTATAGGTGTCCTACTACGCCATAGGACAGCAAGTTTTTTCCTAGCTGGTAAGTAATACTATTGATCAACCTCTTCCTGTCTCTTCCTGTCCCCTATTTTTCCAGCTTCTGGTAACCACTATTCTAATCTCAACTTCTATGAGTCAGATTTTTTAGGTTTCACATCAGAGGGAGATCATAACATACTCATCTTTCTAACACTATCTTATTTAACATAATGACTCTCTTCTCATCCACTGACACAAATGATAAGATTTTGCCTTTTCATGACTAAGTCATGGCATCCATTGTTGATAATAGTGAAAGTATTTCTTGTGTTTCCCATTAGTCCCATCATATTAAGAAAGCCTCGTTTAGTTCCTGTATACTTGGATGTTCCTGTCATGAATAGGCATTGGTTTTCATCAGTGACCTGATCAATCTCTGTGGGGATGTGTCTATGATTTCTCCATGAAGATATTAACACGATCTGCAGCTTTAATGGAATCCCTAATGTTGCAACAACCCTGGAATAAACCTCATCTGGACATGATACAATATTTTCTTAATACAATGTTGAATTTATTATTAAATTATTATTTTTTCATCAATCATAAATAACATTGGCTTTGGGCTTTCTCTTTTGTCCTGTATCAGGATCAGGGAGTAAGATTGCCGGAAATGGCAGATCATTTACTATGAGATAAAGTCACATTCTTTTTCTTTTAGTAAGCAAAACTCTTTCACACTGATTGGTGTGAGGAAGGCTTGATGACAATCGCCACAAAGTAGTCACATTATTTTGTTACATTTTATGACATTTGCTATGTTTCTTGTTCCTCAATTTGCTTGAATTGTTTTTCTCCTAATTGAAATGCTTTGAGGATTTAGAAAAAATTAAAAAATTGTTCTGGTAGTTACTAATTAGTTCCCTCATCTTTTAAGTAACTCTCTGTTTCTTCATTTTTGCCTTTGACTATCTGGTACGATTAATCTACTGTACTCTAACCCCCACATACTGATTATAACACTAGCCAGTAATCTTATTCTGGTTCCTTCCTTCTAGGAATTTTCAGTCACACTTTTTTTTTCTTTTTTTGCTTTGTCACAAGATAAAACATTTGGACTTTAAATTTCTACATGATCCATACTTTTATAATTTTCTTTATCTAGATTTATATGTTGAAATTATGCTAGGGGTTGAACAAAATCCTTTGGTGGAATTTTCTAAGTCATCACATCACTGGACAAAGTGCGTCCTCTAGTACTGGCAAAACCCAACAAATAATACATGTATTTTCAATTAATTTCATTATTCAAATCTTATGTTAAAACTGTGATTTTTTTGTTGTTGTTGAACTCAAGTCATAGCAAAATAACAGTGCTGTAGCTCCTTCCTGCCAAGTCTCCCAAGGAAAAGACAATTTCAAATCCACAATAATATTCTACTACAAAAAATAACCCACTTGGAACTTTGTCACTAAAAGCAACAAGAACATACTATGTGTCAAAAGTAGGGAGGGGGCTTTCCAAAGACCTTTTAGTAACATTCCCCACTGGAGTATTTAGATACAATCCGCATTTAATCCTATCTCTGTTGGAACCTATAACCTTAATAATGATACTCAGAGCTGGCATCATCCCCAGTCAATTGTAGTTCTATTTATTCATTTGACGTCTTAGCATTTAGTTGAATTATCTAACCAAAACACAGGCGCTAAAGAAGGGAGTAATTATAGAAACACTTGGAGCAGAACAATTATAAAGCAAGAACAGTTATCAAAGAGGGAGTGGAAGACCTAGTCTACATATGCAAATCCTGAGGTTTAAGCCCTGGTGACCTTGTCTATCCATGTTATCATATTCTCCTTTGATTTTTGCATATTTACTTCTTAGTTCTCTGTAATTAGACACTATAGAATATCTTTCTTAAATGTCAGCTCTTGTGTAGACCTTATACATCAATTTCCACTCAGAGATAGACTCAGGAGTCTTGGAAAACCAGGTAAAGCATGGTTATAGGACTCTCTGGATGCTCAAAAGGGAAGACACACATGGGATCAAGGTAAGGAGTCGGATCTTTGCTTCCCAGGTTAAGCACAGCATCTTGGAATTCACTGCCCTCTGGGATTTTTACCCTTTAGTTTCCCAAGAATGCTTCCGGCATTAACTGTAAAAGAAAAAAGTCAGGCTATTTTCACAGACATTCTTGCAGTTCGAGTTCCTCAGCCCCAGCAGAAACTTCTGGAAGAAGCAACTTCTCTGACCTTGTTTCCTCGATATCCTTGTCTATCCTTTTTCCTTCTCGACAGGTCTCACAAGGAAGCTATACGTTTCTCATAAGGCCACTTACTTAAAGACTTGACAGTTCATCTTACTTCCCAAGGAACATGCAGTTTTGACTCGTCCTCTGAGACTAAATCAAGTGCTTCAAAACATGCTTCTCAAAAACACACTGCTGGCATCAAAGTGAAGGCGAAGAACATTTAATGCAGTTGAATAGAACTACAATTCTCCTTGCAAAATAAAACAAAGCTCTTGACACGGGGAATAACATTCTGCAATGTAAGAAGCAACAGTATCAGGGGTAGACCATGTTAGGATGGATCAGGCAACAGAAATATCATCTTCCACCTGTATGAATGTCTAGAGGATTACTTTTAGACACTGACTCTGCATACCCTAGAATAAGGAGAGCAGAGGCACCTTCTCTTACCTATAGACAAAGAATTCCATGCAAGATATATGTACTTAATGGTCTTGATGAGGTGGCCAGTGCACAGAGGGAACACACATGACTGATTCATAGTGACTCACTCTCATTTGCTCTGTAAAAAAAAAAAAATTAAACACCATGTAATTTCAAAGGACAAAAAAATTCTGTCACCAATTTTCCCATGATGTGTTAAAGAATCTCTCAGTGAAGAAAAGTTTCTTTTGAGAAAGGGCATGATAAAAAATGTTAGTTTCCTTGGGATATTAATGCTGCTCTTTCTAAACTGGATCAAATATCTTGATAGAGACTTCTACCTCCACGTGTTCCTAGAGAAGTCGCTAGTCTTCTTCTTGAATCTAGATGGGAAGAGGTCAAGAAAGGGTCGAAGTAAATACACTGCCTGGGTTCATAAGGCAAAGGCTCAATGCAATAGAAAGACTGGACTTAAAGCCCAGAGGTATGCATGTGATACACTGGGACATGGAGAGGTTATCTTTACATAAACAGTCTGAAAGGGTGCTAGAAGGCATGAAGCTTCCTGCATATCAGCTGCATAACTCTATCATAACATGACCCTTATGTCTGTAAGAACTAGAAACTTCATCAATGAACAGATTCTAGGCCAGCAGTTCTCAACCTGTGGATCAAGACTACTTTGGCAAACCTCTGTCTCCAAACATATTTACATTTTAATTCATAACAGTAGCAAAATTACAGTTATAGAATAGCAATGATATTTATTTATAAGTGTATAAATAATTTTATGGTTGGGGGTCACCATATAAGGAACTGTATTAGAGGGTCGCAGCATTAGGAAGGTTGAGAACCACTGGACTAGGTGATAGAAGCATAATAATTAAATTTGCATGAAGCTTGAGTATAAGGCAAAAAGCCTATTTATGGTATTTCCAGTGAGGATATTGTAGTGATAGAGGTTCTGGATCTGTCACAGAGTGCCCATTGAAGCTATGCTGTTACCTAGCAGTACTGTGGAGGGGATACTACGGTCTGGCCATTTCTACCCAACATAGACTCTTCTATCTACCGGCAATGCATAACTCCCTGTTAGCTTGGTAAATATTTCCTCAGAGTTAGAGCACAGTCTAAACTTGTTCCTTTCCCCCTCTTTCACAAATAGAAGATCTTCCCTGCACACTGTGAAGGCTCTCCCTGTCTTCTGCTGTTCTCGCTCCCCTTTTATGGGTATTACTCCCAATAAATCTCTTGCACATCTAACTCTTTTTTTTGGCATCTTTTTCTACAGTTTCAACTTCCCAAGGGAGCTCTCACTTTCTTGTAACTAGAGCTCTTGATGTTTATGGCACTGCTTTTGTCTTCTTGCCAAAGTATCAGGAGAGCTCAATCAGAAATCTGTCTGTTGAGTCCAGTAATAGGATGCAGCTGGTTCCTGGAACTCTAGGCCAATAGCAGTGAAATGCTTGTGATTTCTTCAAACTTACTATGCACCTTCCTTCCTTCACCTGGTTTGTTCCATTCATGCTTTAGTGTCAGATTACGTATTTCTTCTTCCAGGGAGCCTTCTCTCACATTAGCTCACACAGAAGCTTGGGCAGCCCTGTTCTGTTTCTAAAGTGACATCCTTTCCGGTACTGATTACACTAAGTGACACAAAACCTACATGGCTCCCCACCCTACCAGAGTGTTATCTTGCGAGCAGTGACTTCACCTTGCAGCTCTCTGTTTCTCCCGTACTAAGCTCAGTGTTTGATGCCAACCTGTTTCATAAAGGTATGCTACGCAACTGCTTCTGATTGTGCACTGACACCAGCCTCACATGGCTTTAAGACACTACTGCTGCAAGTGTCCAGCGGTAGATGAAATACAAGAAACATTCTTCTAGCGGCTGCCTCGTGGACAACAAAGAAGGGGAATTCCGAAGGTCAGAAACAAACGCAGCCTCGAACCAGACATGAACGCTCCACGATGCTGTGGCTCTCCTGGGAGTACTTGGTGGATACAGAGAGTACCAATCTTAGCAAGCTGAGATAGGAATCCAATGACCACACAGAAATCAGAGATGGGCTTTTGGACCAACAGCAAGAAATGGGATTGAGTTGAGACCCTTGGAGAACTGCAATTTTAGTGAAGGTTTTTGCTAGAAACAAAAACAATTCCCACCAGTAAAAGAAACCTATCTCTACTGGACTTGAGAATGCGTATAATAGATGTGTCTATAGGAATTGGAATCAGAGGCCTGTACTTTCTCTGGCTCATAAGTCAAGTTTGTGTTGCCCTAGAATTTACACACTCACAGGAACTAACCTCAGATCTACAACCTTCCACAATGTTCATCAAAATTACTAGTAGAAACTTTTCTCTCCGTACCTCATCTTAGCCTAGGCTATAGAGCTCATCTACAGACACACTCTATGACCTGAGATCACAAACTACACAAGACAACAATTCAGTGAATTATAGACAAGAAAACTAAGGCTTAGAAATGCTAAGTCATCTGAAGAGGAGCAAAGAGGCAGCAGGTGGTGAGAACAGCATTGGAGAAGACGGAAGGTGAAATCCTTGTGCCACTACGTTATAGTTTCCTGTCCAATGCCATCAAACTGTCACAATGAGTGATTACTTGAAGAAATGGCAAGTAAGTTTTAACTCATTCCAAATCTAACCTATCAGTGACCGTTTCATTAAGAGGCCCAAGTTCCTTCAGGACTCAGTGAGAAAGAAGACTGTGATCACTTAGCAATGTCTCCCATTGGTGCCAAAACAGCCACAGACTGACAATGTTCCCTGTGTATTTGTTGTTTCCGGAATAGTGAATTCTCTAAAGAGCTTCTGTCTTTAACTCAAGTTAGAACCATATGAAGGAAAATAGTAATGACAATTGCTGCCACCCCTGATATCTTTGTAATAGAAAGACAGCCATCTGTGACACAGAATTTAAAAATGGAATTCAAGATGCTAAACTCTTCCGAAGTTGGTATTAGTGAAAGTTAACCTCAAATGCTTCAAACATCCCATACATTTTATTGATAAGGAAACAGCGATCAATCTACAGAAATAAGATGAAGTTACGTGCTTTAAAATTAAAATAAAACCTTTACAACTAGCACCAATTTCCAAAGGTCATAAAAAATGAATTATTAACTAATCACTAATAAATTGTAGTGTCCATTGATACAGGGATACACCCAGGATAATCACCTTGGCCTATGATCTGCTTATTATCATTTTCATGGCCAGATCAGAAGCCACCATGACCAAAGGCAGCTTCGCCTCTCAACTGGGTGATACACAGCCCCCCCCCCCACACCTGATGTCATAGCTTCAACCTTAATCCTCTGCAGATGTTAGCTACAGTGATGCTTGTGAAATGTAAATCAGGTCCTGCCACTTAATCTCCTATGCTCCACGAGATCAAGTGGCATCCGTTGTTACTCCCTTGTGGAAGTCAACTTCAATCTTAATCCTAACCACACCAGTCTTATCACAGGTCGGTGGAATGCTCCCCATCCTTCCTCCTTTTGCGTGTGCGATTCCGTCGGCGTGGAATATTCTCCTGACCACCCTCCCACCTCCAGCTCACTCCTCCTCATGTCTTTGCTCAACTCGGGGCAGCCACGGCTCCCATTCCTGCTTTCCTGAAAGTGTTTATTTCCTGTGACTGACACCCTGTCACCCTGACACCACTGTGTCTCTGAGGCGCCGCCATTTTCCATGACTGCAAGCTTCATGACGGTGGGAGCCGTTTCCATCTCGTTCTCGGGGCTATAGCCAATGTCTAAAATTGGGGCCTGTACATATGAGACCCATCACAAATGGATGGATGAATGAATGAACGAGTGAATGAATGAATTGTGGTGATATTTTACTTGTGCTGAAATATGGTGATATTTTATTTGTATGTTAATAAAGAAAGCATGCCTGGAGATCAAGGGAGAAAAGGCTAGACATTTTTAAGCTAACTTAGAAGTGAGGCAGTGGTAACACACGCCCTTAATCCAATCACTTGGCAGGCAGGGTCTCTGTGTGCTCAAGGTCACACTAGGAACAGAGGCAAGCGTGGTGACACACGCCTTTAATCCCAGTACCAACCATAGAGGCCTGGAGGTCTGTACAGACAGGCAGTGACAAGGAAGTGAAGTAGCTGGGCAGAACAGGAAGGCAATAAAGGCACAGGCTAGACAGGAAGTGGCTCCCTTTTTGGTAGCTGCAGAACTGGAGAGGTAAGGTTGGTGGCTATCACTATTTCCCTGATCTCTAAGGCTTTCACCCCTATATTTGGCTCCGTGTTTTTTTATTTAATAAGACCACTTAGAAATTCATCTACAATGAATGAATGAATCGTCCCGGATCATCAATTTAATTTCCCATGAAATAGCAGAAGGAGTAAAATCAAAATTTCCATCCCCTTTTCCTTCAGTAAATCTAGCACTTGGATTTTCCTAGACAAACCTAAATGAAACTTTAAGTGAGGACCTGGGTCTGTTTCTCAGTCAATACATAATGGTTTTGAAATGTCTCGGACCCTGAGAATCCACAGGAAAGCCCTCGGTCTGCAACAACCACCGGGTGTCCTTGGCTTCTGCTCCAGTGCAGACCTCCCCTGCCTCCCATCCTTGCGCCCTTTATCCCTGAGTAATTCCCTTTCTACTTCCAAGTGCTCTCTTACCCAGCTTTTTAAACTGCCCCCCATAGTCCCCATTCTAGTCTAATGACCTACTGACCTACAGCACACTGACTCTCACATAAATAAACAGGGATAAAAATTAGAAGCCAAGACCCACATATGAGAGAAAACATATGGTAACTGTCTCTCTGAGTCTTAGATAATTCACATAATTCAGTGATTTCCAGATCCACCCATTTTCCTGAAATTTTCATAATTCCCCTTTTCTTTAATACTGAATAAAATCTCATCATGTATATGTACCACGTTTTCATTATTGATCTGTTGACGGGCATCTAAACTGACTCCGCATCCCAGCTATTGTGAATAGAGCAACAAGAAGCATGGACACACTAGTGTCTCTGTGGTAGGACACAGAGCCCTTTGGGTATCTGCTCAGGAGCAGTATAACATGGTAGTTCTGTTTTTAGATTTCTGAGAAACTTCCACACCTATTTCTGTAACAGTGGCGCCCGTTTATACTCACCGTAGCTGGGAACAGGAAATGTTCTTTCCCAACCTGCCCACCAGCGTTTATTGTCATTTATTTTCTTGACGATAACCATTCTGACTGGGGTGAGACAGAATCTCAAATTAGTTTTAATTTGCAAAAGCCCCTACATTCAAAAATAAGGTCATTCTTTAACATCCCTTTCTGTGTTCAGTGGCCCTCCTTCACCCAGCTTTCATGCTGGTTTGGGCAGGAGGATCCTGAACCAGGGAAGTGAAGCCTGGGATCTGGCTATGCTTCCTTTAGCTGCCATTGACCTCTGGGCCCCGGCTTCCTTCCTGTCTGTCATGAGGAGAGAAATACAGGCCTTACATCCTTCAAGTTCTAAGTTTCAGGTAGAGTCATTTGAGGAAGTTCTCTGAACAGCCACAGTGCTGCACAGAATGAGGCATCCCTCCGGTGTCGGGAATCTCACTTGCCATTTCCCGACGTGAGCTTGCTTCATGCTGAGTGAGATGGATGCTGGCCATATCACGATTCACATCTGAGGACCAACTGTTGTTTATTCTTACGCTAGAAGCCACAGCAGCTAAGGTAGGCCTTCTTCCAATTACATGGTTCTGGTTCTAATTATCTTACACAGCACCCACACAACAGTGAGTTCCTCCCTGTCACTAAGAGAACTCTCAGAAATAACGATCCTTCCTGAAACACCTCAGCACAGGAACTGTGAGTTCTCCCTGGGCTCTCACCTTCTTAAGGTGCTTCAACCCCAGCCCCGCCCCCACTGAGGCTTGCCTCCCTTTGAGATATCCTTGCCCATGCGAAAAAGGGAAACTTCCTACCTACCAGGGCAAGGAACTGTTGTCCTTGAATCAACAGGCAAGCTTGAGGGCTGCATGCTGTCTGCCTCTACACAGGGACAGGCTTGCCCGGGCCTCCAGGTCTGAGCCTTGTCCACCCCCTATTTCCTAATACAGGAAATTTCTGCCTTTGTAGAAATCTGTATCCTTCCTATCCATGTCTGTAATATGCCTAGAGATTTGAATGTCAGTTCCAGTTCTCTGATTCCTTTCCTGCTCCATTTGGTTTATGACAAGTCCTTCTGACCTTGTTGGCATTTCTGAATTCACAGAATTTATCTCCCTACAGTTCTACGGCTCCCCCAGACACCCAGATGTGATCCTTGACTGTATACTACACCATCATCCAGAGCCAACCTGCCTGGACATGCCCTACTCAAGAATGGGCACTCAGGTGCTCACCCTTCTCTAAACAGTAAGCCCTGCCTTTACTATCCAGAGATCTCTGCTCTCTCCAACTCCATGCCTCTTCTTCTGAAAGCTCCCTGACAACTCTCAGGTTTTAAATAAATTTACCTGCTAGAGCATGATCAACAACAGGAAAGTATACAAATCATGAAGATATTGGTAAGTGTTCCGAGTGAATACTCTGGGCTGTTCTCATCTGGAACAAGAAAGGAGAACATTACCAGAAGTTCAGAAGCCCCTTCATGCTCCTTCACAGCCACCAAAATCCCTACTCATGATAAACAACTATCTACTACAAGCCATTATTAGCAGAAGCAGCCTGTCACCTGGTCTCTCCCTGAAATACCATTGCCATGACTCCTCATACAGCAAATCAGTTTTGCCTACTTGTTCCCCACATGTACAGAGTCGTGCATTCTTTTGTGCCTGTCTCCTATGACCAACGTGATGCTTGCGAGACCCCTCCATGTTGTCCATGTAGCAGCAGTTCATTCTCCGTTATTACTAGTTAGTGTTCGTCATATGATTACATCGTTGTCTACTTTTGGTGGACATGTGGTTATTTCTAGTTTTTGTCCCATTTCAAATGGCAATTTGGTAAATATCCTTGCTCATGATTTCTAGTGTACTCAACACATCTCCCATTGAGTGTATGACAAGGAGTGGGTATACATGCCTTGACCTTTAGTGTATGGAAGAGTTTCCCAAAAATAGCATACCAATTGGTGTATCATTAATAGTGTATGGCCATTCTGGTTATTATGACCTGATATAACTTCCCTGGTGACCAATGATTTCAAACACCTTTTCTTATGATTATTGGCTACTCATCTTCCTAAGTAACTGTTCATGGCAGATGGGAACTTTCTGTATGGTGCAAATCCCTTCTCTCATTCTATTATTTGCCCTGTTGCTCTCTTCCTAGGGTCTGTTGATGATGAAAAGCTCTTAACTTTAAAAGAACCCAAATATCTAATGTGGTATCTGTCCAGAAACACTACAGATAACAGGCTGCCTTTGGGGTCAGGAGAGGGATACTTCAGTATCAGATCTGTTGACCTGAAAGTCATTCAAAATAGATTTTTGTAGGGCTAATAGTTTGGACTTATTATTAAAGGTGTTATTCTTGTACTGGTCCCAACTTACCTGGCTTCAGCTGTACAATTAAGGCTAAACCTTCCTTAGCTGTGCTCTCCACCCTGGAATCTGACCTTCCAAGTCACACATTCCCTGAGAACTGCTCCCTTCTAGGAGTTCTAGATGTGTCTTACAGGGACTCATTCATATTTAACAACCGACAGGGGGGTCAACCCTCATATTTTTGCTTCCACCACTCTATAAAATAGAATGCTATGTCTCTGGCAATTTCATCTGTTACTTTTTGAGACATTCTTCCTATTATTTTTTTTTCAAATAAGACTTACACAAAATAAGACTACATTCTTCATCAAAATAGATGCGGATTACTTATCACTTATGGCACTTTTCTTGGGAAGAGATGAACAAATGTCTATGCAGCCAAGAAAGCGAACTGACAACAAGCGAAAGAAAGGATCCCACCCAAGCCTAGATTGGGGAACCAGTGAGTTCACTGGGGTTCCTGACGGGAATGTGGATGAAAGACGGATTACAAGAATATAGGTGACGCATAGGCAACTGCATTACCAAAAAGCCCATCTCAACCTCAATGACAGCTCATGAAAGCAGCATCCCCGGGGCTCCCTGCCCAGCTTGCAGGCAATTCCACTGAAGAGTCTCCACCATTCCCACAACTCTTTATTGCTTTCACCAGTTTTTTGTTTTTGTTTTTTTTTTTTAACTTTCTGGGCTTTCCAAGTCTTGTAATATATGCGAACTTCCTTAGCCCCATAAATTGTATCAGCTTTCTGGGCTTCATAAGCCTCCCTCCCCACTCCAGGATGTATGGGTTATTTATTTGAAAGGAAGTCATCACACAAGATTATCCCGAAATTTGATGAGTTGAAACAACAACTACTTTTACCATGCCTGGTCGCCAATTGAAGCTGTGCTGACATGGGTGAATTTGATGCTGGCTAGGTTGACTCACATATCTGTGCTTTACCTGTAGGAGACACAGAATCCTGCTTCTGGGACTTGAGTGGGATAACTGCTGGTGTGATAAAGGACCTGCCTGGGTCAAGTGTTTCTCATCCTTCAGTCAGTTTGGGCTTATTTATAAGATGGTTGTAAGGATCTAAGAAAATGACTTTAAGAGTTCAGAGCCCCTTGGGATATAGTCTCAAAAACCAAAAATCACTTTTGCTACATGTTAGTAGCAAGTTATAAAACAAGCCCAAATTAGAGCACTTAGGGAACAGACTTAACCTCTTCACAGTAAGGGATACTGCAAAAGTGTATTTGAAAAGTTGGCTACAGAGACAGAAATAGCTGTAGCCATTTTGAGAAATTTATTAGTGTATATAAGTTATTTTCAAACATACATAATACACTGTGATCATATTCATCCTCTCATTACCTTCCCTTATCCCTCCTCTTTTAACAACTGGTCCTCTTTCTATTTATGGGTATTTAAAAAAAAGTCTATCATTGATTAATGTATTACTTTCTCCTTTATCATTTGAGACTTCATAAAACTGCTTATACAAACATTAAAATGTGCTACGATGAGTATACATACAAATCAGACAAACATGTTAACTCTATCCTCGTTGACTGGAGCTCTCCTGCAGTCATTTAAAAGAGGATTTACTTTTATCTTCATTAAATGAGCAGATATTTAAAAATTCCTACAGGCATTACTAACAAGGAAGTAAGAAAAGGCATTCTCACACTCGGGCATGCATGTGCACCAGAGTACATGTTTTTAAAGTCGGGAATTCATGTTGAGAAAATTATGAATGAATAATCATAGATTTCATGCAGATACAATCCTGAGGCCATTTAATAGAGTTCTCTCTTAATAATAAAAGGCTGGGAAATTATCCAAATATAATTAATTAGTTGAAGACATTGTGATATGACTATATAGTATAATACTACAGTAATTAAAAGATATGTAGAAAAGTACTAAGTGATATGGGAAAAGAGTCATAACAAATTAAGGTAGAAAAGATTACATATGCTATTATTTGCCTTATCTATATTTCAGTAACTATTTTTCCAAAGTTGTTAAAATTGGTGTTTCTATATGCAATCAAGATAAATGTTCTTTCATAATAAATATGTCACCTGCAGCAAATGTTTTAACAACAAGCCCCCACTCCTGGTCTGCCTTCAACAATATTCTGTTATTGAAGAGCTTAAAACTCTCCACAGCTGTGAGGGTATCACTAACCTCAGACTCCGTCTGAGGAAGATGAAACACCAGGCCTGTTTCAGCCTTGTGTTCTCATGCTGGCTGCCTGTGCTCAGGGAGCAGCCTGCCTGACTACTTCACAGATGTGCAAGCGTGTTGTGTCAGTGCCCATCATTCTGCTTCCTGGCTTTCGTGTAGAAAGGATAAAGGAGACACTTTCGTTACGTACCTCAACGGATTCTCTCATGTGCAGATTCCAAAGGGACTGGCCACTTGATCCAACTATGGTGGTTTCAGTGGCTTCCAGCTCTGTGGGAACCCTGACGAAGGCACATGGGATCAAACCCTGAGAACCTCATCCTGTACCCACATCACACATTCTTTTGCCTCCTGCTCCTTGCACCCTTGACTTCCCCATTGAGGGGAAAGATTCCAATAAAGTCCCTCAAATAACATCAAAGGGCATATGGTTTGTACATGTTATGAGACAAAATGTTACTCAACTGGTGAAGGTGATCTGCTCAGGGTTGCTGGCACACAGTGGACAAAGGGAGGAGGCTAGAAGTAGGAGATTACCTGAAGTATCTCTTGGTGATTCTCTACTCAGTAATATTGGTAAATGGAGAATTAAAGCAATCACAGCTTCACTTGAGCAAGGCAGAAAACCTCAAAGTTTGGTGTCAACTAGCTAGACAAGAATTCCAGGTTAACTGAAGTATTGATCACAGGTGTAGTAAGTCCAAAAGAGACTGTGGAAGAGGAGAGAATAAGTTTCATTATGGGCTTTGGGGTCATCTGTTTCAATGGCAACTATAATTTGCCTCATTATTTCTCTTGCCTTAAGTCTTTTCAGAATTGGTGGTAGCCACTGCCTTGAAGAGAATCTTTTAGTGTATTGGTCTGGTATTTCATTTCCCAGAGAGTTTTCCATGTTGTAGTGTAGGAACTGTATATAATGTTTCTTGCATCTCCCTGACTTCTCCCCATACTGACAGAACACACTGCTGAGTTCCATATGCATATCTATGAAGTCCATGGGAATAGCTTCCATGGGGCTAGCTCTGAACCAAGGCAAACAGAAAGGGGCAGGTGGCTAGATCCTTCTCCATTTGTCCCTTGGATAGTCCTTCTTACACACTGGCTATTTATACCATCTCCCACAGAAGAAGATCCAGTAAGACTGAGCCATCAGTGTTTCCCTGGTACCAAGTGGTTGCAGACTTAACAATCTTCCTTTGTATTACATTCCTCCTTTCCTGACTCATTCCTTTATTCCCTCCCATTCCATCACCTAAGTCTGTGCTTCCTAATAAAGAAGTAACACATGAACAAAAACCTCTGCCTCGGGCTCCGATTTCTAGGGAAGCCAAGCTAAAACAAAAATAACATGACAGACCCAGCCATGGTGTTTGTACTGTAACAGAGACCTGTAAGATAAGCAACCAAGCTCCTAGATAAAGTTAGCCTTTTCTTCTCCAGAGACAAGGGAATCCTACTAAACTCTCCATGAACCTGGCCCAGAGCCCCACACTAAGGTGAGGAGCACCTAGTCATGGGCGAGTGGGCAGAATTTCCCACAACTTTTCCCTATGTCTGCCTTAGAGCACATTGTTAATGCTCTAATAGTGTTGGCCCCATTTCCCCAGGGATGGGCATGAGGCCAGAGGTTCCCTACCACTCTTCTTTTCTTTTTTTTTTAATGATTCATTTATTTTTATTTTATGAGCATTGGTGTTTTGCCTGAATGTGTTTCCGTGTGAGAGTGACAGATTACCCTGGAACTGGAGTTACAATCAGTTGTGAGCCACCACATGGGTGCTGGGATTTGAACCTGGATCCTCTGGAAGAGCAGACAGTGCTCTTAACCACTGAACCATCTCTTCAGCACCCCCATCACTATTCCTGAAATGTGATACTTTGAAAACTCATGTGTGGTATCAAGAGGCATTTAGAAAGAAATAGACTGTGGGGTTCCAGTCTCATGAATGAAAACGGGCTAAAGAATACACTTAGACATCCTTTTGTGCCTCCGCCTGTTACCTCACCCACAAAACAAGCATAGATGAGGCAGACCCTCCCTACAAGACAATAAATTTGTCAGTGCCTTGATCAAAGACATCCCAGCCTCCAAGACTGAGATATGTGTTTCAGCTCTTTATGACTCCCTCAGCCTATGCTAATCTGCTCTAATAGCACAAAGGGACTAACTAAGACATGCCTAGAAATCATGGCTGATTGCTTCAGGGATTAGGCTCTGATTATAGCCCAGCTATGTGAAATCATCTGGGAGACCTCTCCACCAATGCTATAGAAAAGCATGGTTATCCTACACCACTGATACTGGGCAAGGGGGTGGGGTACATTGGTGTCGGGCACCTTTATTACTGACTCGTAGAATGTCTTCAATAATGAACAAAAAGTGGGTGTCTAGGTTAGGGTTTCTACAGCTGTGAAGAGATACCATGAGCACTGCAACTCTTATAACAAAAAAAAACATTTTGTTGGGGTGGCTTACATTTTCAGAGGTTTACTCCATTATCATCATGATGCAATGCAGTACGGTATGCAGGCAGACATGAGCTAGAGAAGCAGCTGAGAGCCCTACATCTTGACTTGAAGGCAACAGGAAATGGTCTGAAACAGTGCATATGGCTTGAGCATGTATGAGACCTCAAAGCCCACCTCCACAGTGGCATACTTCCTCCAAAAATATCACACCTACTCCAACACCTCCTATTAGTGCCACTCCCTTTGGGGGCCACTTTCTTTCAAACCACCACAGTGAGGCAAGTATAGCACTGGACCCACGGATGTTTGCAATTGCCACCACTGTCATGGGGTCTTGTTGGTACTAGCAAGAGATAAGGGGTCAAGGTTTCCTCTGTGTATGTATGTGCAGGTACCAAGGATAACCTTGGCTCTCATTCCTCAAAAACCTTGGGTTTTTGAGACAAGATCTCTCACTGGACTAGAACTCATCAAGTGGCTGGCTAGCCAACAAGCTCCAGCCAACAATCCACCTGTCCCTACTTCCCCAGAGCTGAAAATACAAACACACATCTGACATTTTTTTTAACAGTGAGTTCAAGGAACCACTCAAGTCCTTATGCCTGCCAGGCAAGCACTTCACTGTCTCTCCCATTGGAGGGCAAGGTTTCCCATAAGCACAACTCAATCCACTGTGCCAAGATTTGTGGGTAACTAAAATACCATCGAGTCTAGCAAGCATAAGGGCTGGAAAGATTGCCCAATGGTTAGAGCACTGCTGTTCTTGCAGATTACTGTGGTTTGGTTCCTTGTATGCAGGGATTCTGATACCTTCTTCTGACCTCCAAGGGTACCTACATATATGTGATATACACACAGACAAGCGGACACACACATACCTACACATTAAATATTTGTTTATATCTACCATGTACAGTAATTAAAATGTAGTGCTTGGTTCAGACATGGCTGGCTGTGGTGGTCTAAATAATAGAAACATATGAGAATGTCTATTTTCATCTCTAAGCTGTTTATCTGTTTGTTTCCTCCATTGGCTTCCCCATTAGGCATAATTGTAGCTAAAGTTTTTCTGTGTCCCATTGGGTCTGCAGCCGCTCAGACCCAAGTAAACACACAGAGGCTTATATTAATTAAAACTGCTCAGCCATTAGCCCAGGCTTCCTACTGACTAGCTCTTACATTTAAACTCAGCCCATTTCTGTTCATCTATATGTCACCACACGTTCCGTGGGTTTACCTGTGTGCCATTACATGCTGCTCCCTGGGCAGTGGGCTGGCGTCTCCTCACTCAGCCTTCCTCTTCCCAGAATCCTCCTTGTCTGCCTATCCCGCCCATACTTCCTGCCTGGCTGCTGGCCAATCAGCGTTTTACGAAGCCAGTGTACAAAAGCATTATTCCATAGCACATAATGCACTGGGACATCAGCTGGGGCCTTTAGGCTGAGGGTAGAGACTGCACTGACCACAGTAGCCGACTGCTGCAGCCATGCAGGAAGCAGGAGAAGGCGCTGTGATGTGTCAGGGGAGGGAAACAGCAGGGACACCCTTGCCTTGGGAGGAAGCAGCACCAAGTGGGAGAAATGCACCACCCACTCCTGGACCTGAGCCACCCATTCCTGGACCTGGAGAAGAACGCCGAAGAGGCAGAAGGAAGCTACAGAAAGGCCTTTCTCCCACAGCGCCAATCTGAAAAGCATGAACCAAATCAAACGCTAAGCAGATGACACTCACCAGGCACAACATAACAGTTCTCCTTCTCCTTACCATAGCATCCCCTCGCCCCCCCATTCCCCCACTCCCCACCCACCCCATCCCCACCCCACCCCACCCCCCCACTACACCACTTAAGAGGCCTCGCTCTTGCCCAGAATTCTAACAGCTGAGTCATGAGAAATGACAGACTGAAAAAAAATGCTTCCCTTATTTTTTGTTTTAATTTTTCAAGCCACACATACATACCAAACTGTAAAGACCAAACACGTATGAAATCCGGGTTTTTAAAAGCAATTTAAAATTTTTTTTTGATATAATAATTTAATTACATTTCTCCTTTCCCTTTCCTCCCTCTACACCCTCCCTGTTCTCCTACAAATTCATGGCCTCTTTTTTCACTGATATTGCATATAGGTTGCACTTAGAAATATAATACATTATATTATTAATTATATTATATATAATTTATGTATTATATATTATATACAACTATAATATATAATATAATGAATTATACTATATAACTATATATTATACATAATTAATTGTATTCTTAATTATAATTAATATATTAGTTTAATACATTATATTCCTAAATACAACTGTTTGGTCCATAATCTTACTTATATGTAATTTTCAGGTCTGATCATCTGGCACAGGACAACCAATTGGTGTGCTCGTCTCTGGGGAGGACTACCCCTCCCTGGTCCCAGCTTGCCTCAGTTGCTTATAGCTCTTGTGTAGGCTTGAGGTCTTGTGGACTTTTCCCCATCCAGTCTGGTATGTTCATTGGTGTCCTCCTTGTTCAGTTCATGTTTGGGTAGTCGTGACTTTACAGGTGTAGTTTCTGATAATGCCACCAGACACAATCTCACAGCAAATTTCCTTCTATTGCTGTTACAATCTTTCCACCCCCTCTTTGGCAATGTTCCCTGAGCCTGAAGTGCAAGTGCTTTGGAGATGTATCCATTGTGAAAAACCACCAACAAACTGCACTTCATACTTAATCCAAAAATGCCCTTAAGTAACACAGTACCATGTTCAATGAATACACATGATGATCATTTTAAAAATAATAATCAAGAAAATAAAGAGCTCGTATGGGATATTCCCTAGTTCTGGCTTATTCATTCTTAAATAGAACAAGATTTGGGAGAGCCTCTGATGAACCACATCTAATTCAGGCCATGTGAGGTATATATCAGACTCTCACATGGTTCCAAACATGCCAGATCTGAGCTTCTGCTCACCCATCAGCACTTGTTGGCATAAATACAAGGATTCATCCAAAGCAAAGACAAGAATGTGTGGCTATAATGAAGTCCAAATTCATATAGGGAGAAGCACATTCCAAGAAAAGCCTTCTCTGGAGATGGGATTCAACCTGCTTTAAAGACAAACTTCCAAGTTACAAAGCCAAAGAGATGAGCATTTTGTGACCACAAAGTCCCCGTCCTTTGGAAGTACAGAAAGAGAACTTTCAGGTAAAGGCAGAGGATGCCAGCTCTACAATAAATCATAATGGTGACCATCTGGCTAATGAAGTTCTCTTAAAGCTCACAAACAGAAGTTTTTAAAAAGTAATAATTTGTGTGTGGAAAGTATCCAACAGAAAGTAGAATTTTATGACTATTCTAGCCACTGATCTTCATTCCAAAAAGTAAGAAAACTTTCTGATCACAGATTTTCCTTACCTATTGAAGTGAGTTGGGAGTATTAGCTACAGGAAGCACAATGGGAGCCTGTTGTGATGTTTGGGGCCTAGGGTCTGCAGCAGTTAAATTCAACAGCTCCATTGTCATAAGCTTACCCTGCACTTACAACAGCGGGCAGGAATTAAAGGTGATTTCTGTTTTACATTGTTTCAGTACTGATTGAAAAACTACTGATATTTAAAAATCCCAATTCACAAGAGCATATGGAGCACATCAAGATCAATGCAGTATATTTATATTGTGTATACTATCTGTAAAATTCCAAAATTTCTTCATAAACAAAATTTCTAGTGGGAAAAAAAACGAGATGTTTTATCCAAAATCTACCCACTCCACTGTTACAGAGTGTGTGTAAGACTATAAGAAATACACAATCATTTGCCTATTATAGCCATACTGTTAAAATGTGTATGACTCACTTTATTTTATGGATTTGAAGGGAGGCTGTGATATAGCCAATATTTACCTCAAATCCAAAAATCTTCTGACTGAATTACAGGTATGTGCCTTCATGTTTATCTTTTATGATTAAAAAAATAATGGTCACCTAAAGGTCAAATGTACATGAAAGGACTGTGGCAAGGGTAAAGCGCTGCCTCAGATCCTCTGCTAAGGTCAGTCTTAAAAGACTGAAGACAAGGTAATCTGAAGAAAATGCAGGTCAAAACAAACCCAAAATCTTGCATACCTCTAAGTCTTCCCTTGCCCTAAATCATATCCTTATCACAATGTAAAGGTTCATCACTGCATGTCCGTACAAGGGTGGTTCACTTGGACTCTTGCAGCCCAAACCCTTAATTGCCTTGAAGATCTTTGGTACTAGCTAGTCACCGGCTGATCAGCTGTTACTCAGAGTGCTGGAGTGCCCCTGGTAGCTAATAGCACTCTTACAGAACTTATATTTACTGTAAGTGACATAAATCTGAAAATCAACCTTGGACCACCAATTAAACAGAACAACCTGAGCATGAGCTTATCTTCCAGTCAGAGGAGAATGTCTTATCCACAGTCGCAGTCCAAATTCTTCAGGCGGTTAGGGGCTTACTCTTGTGTGGTTGTGATGGAAATGCCTGAAAGAAATGCCAGGGCAGGGAGGGGAATCTTTATTCTGGACCATGGTTCCCGAGAGCTTTCAGGCCATCGTGGCATGTAAGACACCATGGAATCGTTGCTCTGTCTGTGGCAGCATGGCAGACTTGTGTTCACATGACAGACTAGGATGCAGCAGACAACTAAACTATCGGCTAAACTATTGCTTTCAAAGTCCCATCGTCTGTGACCTACTTCCTAAAGGTTCCACAGACCCCCAAACGGCATCAGGAGCTGAGAAACAAGCGTTACAGAATCATCCCGTGAGGGATATTTCAGATTCAAACTGTAACAAGTCCCCAGCAATTGTGAGGGCATGGGAATTCAACAAAGACTTGAGTGTGTAGGAAATCACTCTTCTCCTCATTTAACTCCCAGACAACATAGTTACCAAGATTGTCCTCAGCCAGAAGAGAAAATTCCATAAAAAAAAAAATTATTTCAAGAGTAAATCCTTAATATATTGACATTGATGTTTTATATTCTACCATACCCAATAAAATGTCTAGGTGACACCTGATGACAGATGCCGGTGAGCATCTTACTCTGGACAGACTATCCAAACAGCCTTTCAGTGCCCGGCTTGCAAATCACCCAGCTAAGCATCAGCAGATATTTGAGATGGATCGAAAATGAAAACTAACCAAAACATGCAGAGAAAATAAAAAAAAAAAAATCCAGAGTGGGGAGGCGAAGAGAAAGAAAAAAGACAGGGAGAATAGTTTCAAAGAACTATTAACTGTTGTTGTCTAAGAGAAAAAGGATTTTTGAAAACATTACAAGAATGAAATGTTACAAAACAAAAAGGAACAGCATGCACCCAGAGACGGTTTGTAGAAATTCAAAGCACAACGCATATTAAAATTCACTGTGGGAGAGACGATGAGAGCTGAAGAAGTCTCCCAGTTAGCAAGGCGGCTAGCAGAGCCACTGAAACCTTGCCACCTGGGCTGCCCCCGCCTGGGCTGCTTCCTGTCTGCCCTGCTCTGGCTGGGAGCTCTGACAGCTCTGCGCATCCTAACAGTCAGTGGTAGACTCGGGCCTTTGAGCTTTTGGTCCTTTTTCCTCTCACGCAGTGCCAGGGCGCCCAAATCAACATGACAATTTACTTGTGAGAGAGACAGGTGAGACCAGGATGCCAGCTATCAGGATGGGTAACTCAGTCTGTGCAGACACGGCTGTGAGATCCCTGAAATGCCCACTTACTGCGCACCATGCACCACAAAGCAGAGGGCCATTTCCCCTCCTCCTCCTCCCCGATTTTCCATCTTCCTAAGTCAATGCCAAGTGAATGATGAAAACATAGGCATGCACCAGCCTTTGCCGCACCCATAGCTGCTGAACGCTGATTACTTTAGTACACAGGCATTGGCCCGGATAAGAAAAAGCGCATCTGCCTTGGTTTGATTGTATTTTGTGTGATTAATCGCCTACGAAATTCACAAAGGAACAAAGGAATAAAAATCCCAGCCTATAAAAGTTTAACTTTTACTTTCTGAATAACTAACTGCTGATATCAAACACTAAAATTATGCTTTAGTTTTTGACAGACAGAAAAAACTTTTTATTTTTATTTTATTTATTTACTTTATGTATATGGGTGTTTTGTCTCCGTGTAAGTCTGTGCACCATGCCTGATGCCCACAGAGGCCAGGAAAAGGTATCAGATTCCCTGGGCCTGAGCGGTCATGTGGGTGCTGGGAATCGAACCCAGTTCCTCTGGGAGAGCAGCCAGTGTTCTTAACCATTGAGCCATCTCTCCAGTTCAAGTGCTACTGTCTTCGTCAAGCAATTTCAATTGGGTGTTCTCTTTTTCAGTATGATGACATATGTTATTTCAACCGTTGAGCAAAGCATATATTAGATCTGCTTTACAATTCAACTCAGGTTATAATCCAGAGTTCTCTTAAGTTTCTGTACAAAGTAAACTCTGCATCTCCCATTGGTAACTAGTGAGACAAGTGACTGCAGACCCATCTGGGCACGGTAGCCAGTTGGTGAGCAGGGAGGCTCTTCAGCAGCATGTCCTGGTACTGAGTAGGGCTTGCTGTTCATTCCCAGGATACACAACTGTCCCCATTTTCAGCACTTAAGTTGAATTACTGTGATAGAAACTTGAGATCCATTTGTCAAATGAAGAGCCAGAAAGCAAGATGCACACAGTGGACACCACATAGATGCATCAGGTGCTGCCATGACATGTGACGACTAGCATGGGAAAAAGCAGGACGAAAATACAGCTCCTTCTCTCAGCCCTCCAGCCCACCCGGCCTCCCAAACACATGCATACACATTAGGTTTAGCATGGGACCTGAGAAGATGCATCCTGAAGGTGTCCCCCAGATGGTAACAATAATGAGTTAGAGGACCCCTTTTTTCTGTGACCCATTAAATCCATTTCGGCGCTTTGGTGGATGGAGGACATGGTTTGTGCCCTCTAAGACACTGAAACACAATTAGAAAGTTAAAACCAGGCAGAGTAGTAGAGATGTTGTGTGAGTTATATACATGATATAAATAGGAACCACTCCAATACCATAAAGATTGGAGCTCATCTCTGATAGGGAAAGCCTGGGGATGATTCATATGTATCTGCCAATCAGCCATAGACTGATACGTCAATATATCAGTCATATGTAGTCTGACATATAGTTTAGAATAAATATGTCAGTCAATATGTCGGTAAAATGTCAGGTGCAATGTAGGCAGCCACTCTGGAAGAGCAAGGAAGTAAGCAAGTAGTAGGTGGAGCAGAAACATGGTAGCCAGTGAGCACAGAACAGGAACAGGGCCAGCCTGACCCAGTGATCCCTTCTAGAGAGTTTGGACTTCCTGTTGGCTCACCCCCAGGTGTCATGCAGGTGGACAGGAAAGCCTATGCATTCTCACCCAGATGCAGCTTCAAGTCTTAAGTTCAGCATCTTAAAAAAAAAAAAAAGACCCTTCACGGACCAACTCAAACTTACTGTCTCTTCCTTCCCCTGAAGGCACCATGGATTGCAAGCACCCAAATCACAGCTCCCATGGCAGCATATTATCCCAAGACATTTGGTTGCCCGACAACTTCCACAGTGGAAGATAATAGAGGACAAGTAGGTCACTGGCTTCCCATTGACTGCCCCAAATCTCTACATTACTTCATCTTTCTCTCTTATTGAAAGAACACAGGAAGGCTGGGGAGATGGCTCAGTCAGTACACCACTTCCCTTGTGACATGAAGACCTGATTTCTATGCCAGAATCCAAATAAAGGAGCTAGCTACTGCACCAGTAAGATGATTCAGCAGGTAAAGGCTCTTCCAACCATCCTGATGACCTAAGTCCCTGGAACCCACACCACAAGGTAGAAGGGAAGAACCAACCCCTACAACTTGTCTCCTAACCTCCAGATACTTTTACACACACACACACACACACACACACACACACACACACACACAGTGTGTGTGTATACATATATACATATATATATATATACATATATATAGATATAGATATAGATATTGTTCTAAAGAAACTAGATATAATGATACAGGTTTATAATCCCAGTACTGGGGAAGTAGAGACATGTGGCTCTCAGGGACTTGCTGGCCAGTCAACCTAGCCTATTGGGAGAGTTCCAGGCCACAGAGAGGCCATTTGTCACAAAGGCCAAGTGGGAAGTGTGTTAAGGAACGACACCAGTTGACTTCTAGCTCCTCATGCATGCCTGTGTGTGCATACACACGTGCTCGCATGCAAACACACAACGCACAAAAGAATGCAGCCTCCATTCTTAATGTTGACATTTGTATCACTTAATTTTCATCACCATCTGCAGACACATGGGCATCCAGTACACACGTGTGAATCGAAAATGTGTAGTGTCTAAGTAAAGACTGCTTTTCTCCTCTGGGAAGGTAGAGTAGATACACTTCACCCTCTTCCTCTGGCTAAACATAACTATTAATAAAATCTCTGAAATTTTTTACATTAAAAAAAATCCATAGAAAGAAGGAGACTCAAAAAGATGGAGATAAGACAGCTGAACTGGGAGCTCAGCCCTTAAAAAATAAAGCACGGTAAATCTTTTTTTTTTTTTTCTTTTAACCTCCTGTATCCCAGGCTTAGGGCTAAAGAAGCTGGCTATCTGAGAAATGTTAAAGATGTGCACAGCTCCAACCAAAGCTTGTTCTTCCTACTAAAGGACCAGGAAAGGACACTAACAAGACACACACTTGTAGACGTCAACCACTCTACTCCAGCTAAAAAGGGAGAATAAAAATCTACATCCTTACCATCATCAATAGGAACTCCCACCAGACCCGAAGTTGGTACCAAGCTGGTATCAGAGAAGTATAGGAGAGTAACAAATCACCTTCCTTCCAGTGACATCAGAAGAACATCCTCTGTGGAACCGAGACTGTAGACGAATTTCTAAACAGTCTCATTAAACAAGAAACACAGAGCTGAATACAGGGGTGATAGCCAAAGAGATCGGAGAACGAGCAAAGAGCCATGACTACCATATCTTATCACCTCGTCACCGTCGCTTCCCCAGAGAGAGCTTCTTCCCGTCTAACTTGTGTTTTTATTGCTTTCCTGTTCTGCCTTCACATTGGCTCTAAGCCCAGCCACATGACTTCCTCGGCACTGCCTGTCTATACAGACCTCCAGGCCTCTATGGTTGGTACTGGGATTAAAGGTTCGTGTCACCATGCTGGCTGTGTCCTTGACCACAGAGAGACTCTGCCTGGCATGTGATTGGATTAAGGGCGTGGGCTACCACCGCCGGACTTCTGTTTATGGCTCAGTATGTGACCTCGCTATGTGACCTCTGATCTCCAGGCAAACTTTATTTATTAACATGCAAATAAAATCACATTTCAGCACAGTTAAAATATCACCACACTAGACTTTCATTCCCACCCATCTGTAATAAAGCAAGCTCCTCCCTCCCCTCTAGAGGGAGCAATCAGAGACCGGATAGAGTCAAGGATGGCATCACTTCTCTGCAGTCACCAGGGAACCCCCCCTTGGTATCAGCAAATCACTCCCACAACTAAACCTATGAGTAAAAACCAAGCCTTAGGAAGCAAGCAGGGATCCTCAGCTCTCTAGAGACAAGCTAAGTGGGCAGGGCGGATTTTTATAAACCACCCCCCAGCATTACCAAGACTGTGGCTGTACTTTCTGAGCCACAGGCGTGTCAAAGGGAACTTCCTAAACAGAAGGTTCAGTGAATGAGAAAAGACAATGGATGGCAAGGTTGAAGAACTGGATAACAAAGGTTTTAAACCATCATAAAAATATCCCAATAAGAAGTTATAAACCTACAAATAACCAAGAAGTATCAGAGAGGGAAGAATAAATAAAATTTAAAAATAGCAAAAAAAAAAAAAAAAAAAAAAAAAAAAAAAAAAAAAAAAAGACTAATTATCCAAGTTAAAAAAAAAAAAAAAAAAAACTTAGTAGAATTAACTCAAAATCAGACTAAAGAAGAAAAAGGAAGGATTCAGTAAACCAGAAACCAGAACAATAAAAATGCCCGGTACTTTGGCCTGTTTCTGTTCCTATGGCTGTTCCTATGGAGGAAGAGGAACTTTCTGCTGTGGTATCATCTGACTCTGGTGAGGGTCTTATGGCAGATGGTGTGTGTTGAGTGTGTGAACATATCTCAAAGCACAAAGAGGCATTCTGAAGGGACATATCCCTCTCTCAATGTTGACAGATCAACTGCTCTGAAAACCAGCCAGCACATAGAAGAACCCAACATCTCGATAAACAAACAGCTTCTAATCAACATTTCCAGAACCTTCCTCTGAACAACAGCAGTCTATCCATTCTCGCCAAGCAGCCATAGGACGTCTATCAAGGGAAGCCGATCTCGAGCCATTAAACAAGCACTAATCACAATGAAATCAAACCAGAAGGCAATAACAAGGTTAGAGAAAATAATAAAATTCTCACTACTGACTACTAGGTCTACCTGTAAATAATCCAGGAGAGAAAGGAGACATTTCAGAGAAAGCATGTCAACAGTTTGGGAACAAAACTGAATCAGCATGAAGAACGCAGCACTAAGTGCATGAATTAGCATAAAGAAAAAAGTTTCTCATCAGTAATGCAAGCTCATACTCCCAATACAGATAAGACTAGCAAAATGAATCTGAATCAAGAAAGAAGAAAACAGTAAAGATAGGAATACAAATTAATGATACTGAAAAGAAAAAGAGCAGCAAAGATTAATTGAAAATTTGCCCTTTAGAAAGACCAGTAAAACCATCAAACCTTGAGCAAATCTAATAAAGAAAAAAAAATGTAAATCTCCAGCATCAGGAATAACACAGGCATCACCACAGAGTCTGCAGACACCAAAACATAAAACTTGAAAAACTTTATAATTATTTAAAATAGCTCATTCTTATTTTGAAATCCTTCCCCCCATACAAGGATGGGATGCTTGCAATGGAGAATTCCACCAAAGTATCAATACTCACTCTGTACAATGCCTTGTTAAAAAAAAAAAAAAATGAATGAGGGCTGGAGGTATTGCTCAGTCATAGAGTGCTTACCCAGCATGTTGGGGGCCCCAGATTTGACCCCCAGTGCCAAAAAGTAAAAATACATATTGTCAAGCCTGATGATAAACAAGTATAATTCCAGGAGACTGAGGCGAGAAGATCGCAAGTTTGGGGCCAGCCTTGGCTACATTATGATACCATGTCTCTAAAATAATAAAGATGATAATAGTAACACTTTTTTTATTTTTGAAAGGTAGTATTTGCCTGATATCAAAACCACACAAAACAGATGTGGGGGAAAGCCTAAGCCAATGTTCTTCACATATACAGACATCAGAAGTCCTTAAATGTGTAACAGCAGGCCATAAATTAAAAAAAAAAAATTATATGCCAAGAGTAAGGAGTTCATTCCATGGGTGCCAGCCTGGCAGGCTAAAATTCTGTACATCTCTCCTCAGGAGCAATTCAAGGGGCCTGCTTCTCTTACCACAGTTATTCATTGTACTGTATACTGTCATGAAATAAAGCCAGAAATATAAACAAAAGGAATACAAATTGGAGAGAAAGAAAGAAATTGTTCCTGGCTCTAGATGTAATTAATTATCTTTGTAACAAAAAAAAGGATCCCAAGATAGCTATGGAAAATTAAAAATCTTCAAGAGCTAGTAAGTGTCTTCAAAGTCATAGAATACAAACATAAAAATAGATTGTATTCCTTTAGACTAACAAATACAAAACCAGTTACTGTTGTCTACCAACAACAAAGAAATACAAAGATGCAAACCTAACAAGACATGATGAGACTTGGGTACCAAAACTTCTCAAGGATGAGAAAAGCATTGAGAGACCTAAATAAATGGAAAAATAAACGATGTTCATAGATGACCTCAAAGATGCCAATTCTTTTCAAACAGACAGTCATTTGAATGTCAAAGTCCTGGCAATACTTCTTATACATTTGGACATTCTAAATTTTGTGTGAAAAGGTAAAATGATTACAATAGCCAAAGCAATTTGTAAACTAATTAAGTCAAAGGGACTCAGTCTGATTTGAAAATTATTATAGTACCAGGGGCATGTGCCACTGGCAGGAAGACAGGAAGACAGGTGAATGAAATTCAATACAGAACATATGATTAGACTCCAGTAATAGGCCTGAGTGATTTCTTACCAAGGTGAAAAATAAATTAAAATGAGGAATAGCCCCTGCAACAAATTGTTCTGTTGCAATTAAACATTCATAGGTATAAATAAAACTTTTTAAAAACCCACACCAAAACCTTGAAAGTTAACTCAGAATGGATCACAGGTTATTAATACATAAGACTGCAAAGCTTTCAGAAAAAATATATTAGAGAAAACCTTCAGGAGCTGAGCTGGTCCAGGAGTCTTTAGTCTCAGCACCAAGAGCATAGTTCACAGCCAGGAAATTGGCTAAACAGGCTCTCCCACACATTCAAACCTTCTGAGAAAGACCCTGCTATCAAGATAAGTGACAAGCTGCTTACCTGGAGAAAATACTATCAACCACATATTTGGCAAAGGACTGTTATCTAGAATAGACCAAGAAGGTTCAATATAGTCTTTGGGTCTTTTTAATTTGGATGTATGATGTGTACATTTATTTCCAAGGGTTTTTTTTGTTTTGTTTTGGTTTGGTTTTGGTTTTGGTTTTTTCAAGACAGGGTTTCTCTGTGTAGTTTTCGTGCCTGTCCTGGATCTGTAGGACCAGACTGGCCTCGAACTCACAGAGATCTGCCTGGCTCAGCTGGAATTAAAGTCTTGTGCTACTGCCGCCTGGCTATTTCCAAGTTTTTTTTTTAATAGTAAAGTAAAATAAAATAAGAATGAAGAATTTTCAAAAAAATCAATAGTAAAATTGATAATTACACTTTTAATCCAATTACAAAATGGATAAAATGTGAAGAGATCTTTTTCTAAAACATTGCCAAACATGCACAAAATGATGTTCCATACACACACACACACACACACACACACACACACACACACACACACGGAAATAAAGAAAAGGGAATTCAAATAAATCCACAACTGATTTCACCACACACTTATCTAAACAATTAAAGTAAAAAATGATGGCAACATCAAACACCAAGTCTTTTTGTTTGTTTGTTTGTTTGTTTTTTCAAGACATATTTTCCCTGTAAAACAGTCCTGGCTAACCTGGAACTCACTCTGTAGACCAGTCTGGTCTCAAACTCACAGAGATCCACCTGGCTCTGCCTCCCAAATGCTGGGATTAAAGGCGTGCGCCACCACCGCCTGGCCCAAACACCAACTCTTATTGATAACGCAGAAACGGTTCAGCCATGTTTTGCTTGTGGAAAGGCAGAATGGAGTGCAGTCTGTCGAGATGATAGTTGGCCAAAGTTTGTAAAACCTAAACCTGAGCATGCAACTCAGTCACAGCCTTCATAGCCTTTATTCCACAGAAATGCAAGCCTACTACACACAAGCATCTGGACACAAATGTTCATTCATCACAACCTAGAGATAAAGATCCAGAGGAATACGGTAAATGCACAAACATAGTTCCCCGAGGTTACAAACCACACAACTCTACTTAGCGGCCGTTACTGAATTACCAATGCGATAAAAACACTGAGCGCGGGAGTGATTGTCAGAGGGCAAGGACTGGGACGGAGAAGGAAAGAGGTGGGTATTGCTACCAAGGACCACCAGAGGGATCCCGGCGGTGGTAAAAATGCTCTGTGCATTGACAGCATCAATGTCAGCACCCCTGTCAAGGTATGGTACTTCCGTTTCGGCCCTCAGATGTTGCTCTTGTGATGAGCTGGGTAGAGGATCCACGGAATTCCTCTTCAGTGTTTCTTTCCGCTGCCTGGCAGGCTATGGTTTTTGAGAAATACAATCTCAAGTTTAAATCTAAACGGGTTTTTTTTTTCATAAGATAATTAAAATTTAATGAACAAAAATATTTCTTTGCGGGGCGGGGGGAGGGGATGCTCTGAAATATCATCTCCTGGCTACTGCTCTAGTCTGAAGGTCTTGTGGGCGAGGGGAGGGGGAACAGATATGGTTAGGAGCAGCCGGCTGGAAGAAGAGCCGCAGAAGGAACACCCGCACACCTAGCTAATCCTGCTGAGCACTGGATTCAGCTGAGTGGTTGCAGGTGCAACCGGGCCCCAGCTCCCCCAGGCAAAGCAGGAGAGTAATGAAAACCACGGGAGGACTGTACGTTGCTGTAAAACGTTAAAGGGCCTGAGGACAACATTCCCAGGTACCCAACAGGGTCCAAAGATAACCAGGGTGACCTCTGGGCGGGAAGGAGTAAGAAGGCTGATTGCGCTGGGAAACTTCAGGTGCTTCCAATTTGCCACTGAAACGTGAAGCCAAACCGGAACTCAGGAAGAAAAGCAAGGATCTGTTCTAATCCCCCAAGCAAAGGTTGGTTTGCGGCCTAAAGCAGCCATCCCGCAGTCCCAGGCAACCGGGACTTAAGGATTCCCTTCAAGATGCAAGTTGCCAGGAACACAGACGGGTCCAATTCTGATAGCGTAGTGTCTCCTGTAATATAAAACCACTGCGTCGAATCATTTCCTATATCGTAATTGGGCAATAGTCTGCTTTTCACAGGAAGCTTGGTTCTCAGTGTGAAGCTGGGGAATCACCCGTTATTCCAATGCCAACACTGCCCTCTAGTGGCCAGGACAAAAAACCTGGCTTTCCTCGTGTCCTGCTCCATAGTGCTCTCATCAAAACCAACTTCACAAAAGACTCATTTCATTATTATTATTGTCGTTATTGTTTTTGTTATTGTTGTCACTATTATTGTTGTTGTTACTACATCGCTTCTCTTCCATTCCTCTGTCCAAACGATCCCTTGCTCTCTTTCAAACTCATGGCCTTCATTTTCGTTATGTATGTCATATCGTTTTGTATGGGATACATGGATGGTGTGATCTTCTACGGGAAGACTCTTTCGTCCCGATCGCAGCCTTTCTTAGTTGCCTGCAGTTATTTGTGTAGGGTTGAGGCAGTTCTTTTTAATGGCATTCTATTCCTTTGTGCCATGGACTAGCATTTTGGAACAGCACTCACTGAGTTAGACAAGGTGATTTGGCCTTGCTTTTTTTCCTCTCTGGACGAGTGACTCACTTCCTCTAGAAGTTGGTCATTCTGACCTGCAGTTTTAAGAGTAAGTCATAGAGTCAAATACATACCCGAAGTTCATATTCTCCCTGACATGCTGGGAATCCCCAGACATTACTTAAGGAAGGAAGTGGCTAAGTGGTAGAAGATTATATCTGTGATTTAGTTGCTTGGGTTCCAGTTCTCACTGGGCCACCCATAAGCTGTGACCTTAACCTTCCCCTGCTCCCCACGTTTTTTATAGTATTTGTGAGATTAGATGAGAAAAATCCACATAAGGTACTGAGAACACTGCTTAGAATATAAGTTATTTATTACTTCAAGAGTTTGCTAAAATAATACAGCATGAGGAAAATTTTCCTTTTGACCACATCTTAGTAATAAAATTTGTAAGGGCCAGTTGCCAAAATTCTCATAATTTCATATTTCAAATTCTCATATTTTCATAATTTCCAAATAGCATTTTACCTACCATTGACTTTCTTGGGTATGAGTGAACTATTTTCAATTTATGCCTAGTAATAGAAATAATTTATATAAAAAAACACTCTCCTATATTGCTTTCCTAGGCCCTATTCTTTTTTTATCAAGAAATCTTTTGTTCATTTTACATACCAATCACAGGTTTCCCTCTTCCCGTCTCTACCCCCTCCAGCCTTCTCACCCTCCATCCCCCATTCCCTCCTACAAGAAGGTAAGACCTTCCATGGGAAGTCAGCAGAGCCTGGTACTTTCAGTAGAGGCAGGTCCCAGCCCCTCCCCAAGCCTCAAGGCTGTGCGAGGTCACATACCTATGTGACCCATCATAGGTAGTGGGCTTCAAAAAGCCCCCTCATGCACTAGGGATGGATCCTGATCCTACTGCCAGGGGGCCCCTTAAGCAGATCAAGTCACACAGCTGTCTCGCTTATGCAGAGGCTAGGTCCTATTCTTATTCCCATTATATGCCAGGGATTGTGTATATTATTTTCAATGTTTATGAGATGGGTATTTTCCAATTGTATTTCTAGAATAGGTAACAAATACATCACAAAACTGAGTAGCTTGACCAAGACCCTTAACCAGGGGCACTTGCATCTGACCCCCCATAACATCCACCTGCTGCCCACACCGATCCCTAAGGACTCATGAGCTCTGTCCAGGGGGAACCTAACACTTGAAACTCCAGTCTCAGGAGATGGAAATAAGGTTGAGGTTGATCCTGCAGGGGAGCCTTGTTGTCATCCTCTGTTCCAGAGTCACCTATGGTTCTGCCATGTCCTAGAGGAACCTGGGACCAAAGACAGCTACATAGTTGGGAACTCTATCTACCCATGATTCCATCTGCACTGCCAGAAAGAATCCCTCTCCTCCCATCTTCCTGTAACATTCATATCATGGCTACATCCCAAGACACATGCTTATTCTGCCTTCCAGACAACAAGTGAACTAGTTTTCTGGGGGCTCATTTATTTGGGGGGGGGGGAATTTCAATAAAATCTGAAGAGGTTAGCTGAGTGTATCCCAAATATATAATACCAGAGTCCCACTGAATCATCGAAGCAGTCATTGGATCCACACCTGAACTCTCAAGCTACACCCATTACTTCCCAATACCTCTGTGTTGAAAGATGTTCGACTGTTCTGGTGGACTGGCCCAGGTGTTTAAATGGCCATCTTTGTCCCTAGAAAATCTGTCGTGTTTATCTTCATTCCAAATCACTGTGCTGCTCCCTTCTATGCTGAAGTGGGTAAAGCCCTCTTCCAAAGATAAATCTGACTGCATAACCCCAGCGAGCAGGATGTCCTATAAGGAGTAAACACAGGGAGAAAGCATCCATGCAAGGCAATAAGGCCAAGTCATCCTCAAGCACACAGGGACAACCAAGACTGCACTTTCCAAAGTTGTCTGGCAAATTATCCTGTCCCCTACCAGAAGAAAAATAAACCTCTTCAACACATGCAGCTGCAAGCAATTACTCATCCCCATTAAACACTCACTTAAAAGGCTAACTCAAACGACCCCGCTGCCTACACCTGTGAAAGACAAATAAACCCGCTTTAAGTGGGAGAGAATTCTACGGTGAATTTTTTTAACCATCTATAAAACATGTAAACGGTCACTGCTCAACCACCAATATTAACCAATCAAAGCGCCAAATAACCATGTGCCTGTGCCTGGTGGCTAAGTGTCCTGGGCTACCCCCGGGATACATGACTTATAATTCTGTCATCAAATATTGTCAGGTTCTCACAGAAATGTGAGTCCCAGTGCACCATCATTAAGAATTGAATCAGTTGCACGCCTTTAATCTCAGCCCCTGGGAGACAGAGGCAGGCCTCTATGTGAGTTCAAGGCCAGCCTGGTCTACAGAGTGAGTTCCAGGAAAGGTGTCAAAGCTACACAGAGAAACCCTGTCTCAAAAAACAAACAACAACAACAAAAAAGCAAACACACACACACAAAAAAAAATTAAATTATTATATTTATATTATAAATAAATTAAATCATTAAATTAATGATTTGAGACATTCTATGGGGCCTCATAGTGGTTCCCACTTCTACTCAGAAATGGACGCTTGGAGGCTTCTGGAAATAATCAAACGTCTTGTACTGAGCATGTGCAAGAAACTCAAGAACTCATTGGCTCTATCAACGTTCCAGGCAATGTGCCGGAATATTCCATAGCTTATTTCATTTCATTTTTAACACAGACCCATGTCATCCTCAACATCATTCCAAAGATTTAGATCAGTGGTTCTCAAACTTCTTAACGCTGCAACTCTCGTGTTGCGGTGACCCCCAACCGTAAAATTATTTTCATGGCTACTTCATAACTGTGCTTTTGCTACTGTTGTGAACCATAATGTAAATATTTGAGGAGTTGGATGGCCACCAAAGGGGTCGCAACCCATGGATTGAGAGCCCGTGGCTTAGAGGCAGGCAGTAACTGCTCCTGATCACATAACTCCTTAAAAGTCAAAGAATCGTCTTCAACCCCCAACTCCATAATCTTTACTTTCCCCTCTCATCTGGGGGAAAGCCATTGAATACAAGGAGTATTCTCAAGCTTGGCTGTCTGTGAGAGTCACCTGAGACTTTTAAAAGCTTAACAATCTGGATTCCACTTTCAAGGAAAGTGACTTAGCTGGTTTCAGGTGTGTCCTGGACATGGCGGCAGCTTTACAGCTCCGGAGGTAATTCTAGTGCGCAGTCGAGCCTGGAGAGTAAATAATGCAACAGGAAGTGCGCATGCGTTGGTTTTCTCTTCATGCTGTGTGCTGCGCGAACGGGGCCCCCTTTATTAGCTGGTGATTTTATTACATCGAGATAAGACATTCTGGACACAGATGGAGAGGGCAGGGCTAGAAGCTGTCCCTCGCTGCGATCCAGGGAAAGGGTCAGAAGAAGGAAATGTAGGTTTATTCGACAAAGAGCTTCAGAAATGCACACAGATGAAAAAATGTGTCACCAAAATTAGACAAACGAAGGGCAGGGAATAACAACTACAAGCATAACTTCTAAAAGAAACGATAAAGTAAAAACACTGCTAAATGTAGTGACAAGAAAATGAGGCAATCCCAGGGGAGGGAAGGAGAGCAGAAGAAAAGCGGGAGAAAAGGAATTAACAAAAAAAAAAATAAAATAAAGTGTTAGAACAGCGGTTCCCAACCTTCCTAATGCTGCAACCTGTCAATACAGTTCCTCGTGTGGTGGCGGCCCCTCAACCATAAAATTAATTTTCGTTGCTACTTCATAACTGTCATTTGGCTACTGTTACGAATCGTAATGTAAATATCTGTGTTTTCCGATGGTCGTAGGCGACCCTTGTGAAAGAGTCGTTAGACCCCCCCACCAAGGGGTCCCGACCCACGGGTTGAGAACCAATGCTAGAGTGATGTCCTTTCTAGGAGCTCAAACATTGGAGCCCGCCCATCTCAGGTGGGAGAGGATCAGTGGATCTTGTGAACTCTTGACTGGCTTGTGCGTTCTGGTGTCTGTCCTGGAGAACTGCCTTCCCTGGGGTGGGCTCCCCCCCTGTGCTCTCCAGCACCCTCTGCTGGCCACACTTAGCTTTGCAGCAGATTCTCTCACCCTACAGTGTCCTGGGATTGTGTAGACCTGGGGTACTCTAGTTGGGAGCTTAGGCGTCTTTCACCATCCAGCTCTTTCACATGTCCAGCCGTGGCAGAGGGGGGCGGGGGGAATCAGAGGCCAAGACAAAACTGTAAACAGAGCAAGAGACATATGTTTAGGATAAGGCCATGGGTTTTCACAAGCCTCAAATCTAGTTGCCAGTTGGGTGAGACCATGAATCCGCTAAATGAGATAGGTTAATAATAAGAAAAATCCCATTGTGTCACTCTGTTGTCTTAGATGGCGGAAGCCATCCATTTAAGAGAGAATTTGATCTTAACATCTGAGCTACCTTAGGAGCCTGAGAACAGGGAACAAGCGCAAATCATTTGGCTTTGCCGCAGGCCCAGGGTGAGAGAAGGCTCTGGACAGGGGCTATAGGAAATAGGAGGGATGGACGCCGGCAAGGTAAAGCCTGGATTGCAGGAGGGCCAGCTCGGGCAGGACAATGCATACAGAAAGGAAGTTCCACCCTTCATGGCTGAGAGCAAGTTTCTCACGCTTATTAACTGAAAACCTGTCCTGAAGTTTGATATCTCTGAGCCTGAAACAGTTGCATTAGCCTATGGGGACAGAACATCCGAGGGTCAGTGCTGGAGAGTCGGAGAACTCTCAATTCTAGCGCTGTCCTTGACATCCTCATCTGCACCCCTCCCCCAGAGCAATTAATAAGCCAAAGGCCTCAAAGTATGAAGACAGGTCCTCTGCCTGGACTCTCATCCGAGCCGTGGTGACGTCCTGTACTCCTGCCAGCCCGGGGGGCCACACTTTTACCAGTCTTTTTAATCTTACAGTATTTATAATAGTGAATTTACTTGTTATTCCCCTACACTCACCCATTTAATTTGTTTATGAATTTTCGTCAGTGTTGGACAATGTATTCCTCTGGTTAGGTGCCGTTGTCTCCTCATTTTTTGCCCTATGTTTCCTTCTTTCCCCTCTGCACTACACTTCTGGCAGGATTTCAGCTTTGCCTTTTTTTTTTTTTTTTTAGAAAATACTCTCACATTTCTATTTAGTCCCCCTTTTACATGCATCTAATTTGATTTTGAACCTCTCCATTACTGGAACTTCCTGTTACCCTTTCATTTTCACGTCTTACTTTTCCTAACCGCCTTCAACTGTGTAACATTCTTCTCTCCTTTTCCTTCTATTTAGCTGCGGCTTCTCCGCTGGTTCTCCCCTCTCCGTGAATTGAGGGAACTCCCTCGGTTCATCCATTTACTTTTTCCATATGGCACTAAGACACTTTTATCTCACAGTGCATTCTCCATTAGTTTTGTCGTTTCTCTCTTTTATGGACCATGATGCTGCATCAGGGGGTCCAAGGACACCGAGAGATGCTCAAGAAACCAAACTGAGGAGTCCACGGGATAGAAGGCAGAACTGGAATAAACACTAAAGGTTTAGATGATCTACTCAGCATAATCATAGCAGGAAATTCCAATATAGTGTAGCTGAAGTTTTCTCCAGTCCTGCCCAGCCCCATGGACCCCACAGCCACTTATAAAATAATCACTCAGAAGCTTATAGTAATTAAAACTGCTCGGCCATTAGCTCAAGCCTACCACTGACTAGCTCTACATTTAAACTCAGCCCATTTCTGTTCATCTATATGTTGCCACGTGTTCCATGGCTTTACCTGTGTGCTGTTACATGCTGCTCCCTGGATGGCAGGATGGCGTCTACTGACTCAGCCTTCCTCTTCCCAGAATCCTCCTTGTCTGCTTATCCCACCTATACTTCCTGCCTGGCTACTGGCCAATCAGCGTTTTATTTATCAACCAATCAGTCAACACTTTTACAGCACACAGAGTGATATCCATAGCAATACAGAGAAAGGGACAGACATCAAACACAGGAAGCATTAGAATCTCGAATAGACATGACCAGAGAAGAGCCATGACATATTGTGGCAAAGATGCCAAAATTACATAACAAAGAAACAATATTAAAAATCGCAGAAGGAAAAATTTCAACTCACCTGGAAAGGTGAATACACCAGAATATCAGACTTCTTCATCAGCGATCCTAAAAGCCAGGAAAACCTGGGCTACTGTATTCCAAGACTACAAGCAAAGGACTATCAACCCAGATTATATCAGGAGAGAGATCTTTTAAAATTGACAGGGGAGTAAGGACATTGCAGGACAGGTATACAGGAAGGTAATTGATGAGAGTCCTGGCGGCACTAAGATACTTCAAGGAACACCCTACACAGAGGAAGAATGAATTTCCCCTCAGAGCAGGGGAAATAACTGTCCTGAAGAAAAGGCAGACACAGGGCAGCCTGGAAGGAATCCGGCACATCGGACACAACTTTACAGATGGCCCTTACTGCAAGTGAGGGTAAACAAAAGAACAAGCTGTAATCCAACCAACCAAAGAAACTGTAATAGTCGGTAGATATCGCCAGTTGGTAACCACTCACAGAGGGAACACTAGTTTTCTCCAATGAAGTCTCACCAGGTACACAAACCACTGAAGGGCGGGCCCCAGGCCAGCAGTAGGTGGCCAACACAAAATGAATTCAATGGGTTGTTTTTTGTTTTTTGGTTTTTTTTTTTTTTAGTTTTCTTTCTTTGTTTTTGTTTTTGTTTGTTTGTTTTTTGTTTTGTTTTGTTTCATTTTTGTCTTATAATATTTTGTCTGGGCACTTCCTTTAAACCTTAGAGGTCTTTTTGCTTGTGTATCATGGTTTCTGGTGTTGCAGTTTTATGGGGTTTCTGCGTGTACAAATATGTGTGTCTCTGTATCTAGACCACTTCTTGTGCTTCCTCTTTGGCTCTTTTTTTCTGTTGTTTGTTCCTTTTGTCACATTCTGGTTTCTTTATTTTTATTTTATCTCATTTTATTTTTTAGATGCCAATTGTTTTCTTTTAAAAAAAAAAAAAAAACAACTTTGGAATGCTTCACGAATTTGCGTGTCATCCTTGCGCAGGGGCCATGCTAATCTTCTCTGTATCGTTCCAATTTTAGTATATGTGTTGCCGAAGCGAGCATGCCATTTGTTTTCTAATGAGAGAGAACAAAAACAGGTGTGGATTTGGTTTGGTAAGGAGATGGGGAGTATATGGGAGGCGTTGGTGGAGGGGTAACCATAATCAGAATGTATTGTATGAAAAAAAAAAAAACCTCTATTTTCAATTTAAAAGAAAAAAAACTGGTAGATACGGTTTGATGCTAACCTTAAAGTAGAAACGGTCTCAGTTCCATGGTGAGAGACACAGACTGGCTGACTGGGTCTAAAAATCAAATCCAATTCCTGCTTGAAGACACTCAGACCAAGGGTCAGGGCAGGGTAGGGGGTGGGGGAGCAGGGGCTGGGGGCAGGGGGGTGGAGACAACCAATCAAGCAAAGAGAAACCAAAGAAAAAAACCAGCTGGCCCAGCCCTTCAGCCAAGCAGACTTCAAAACAAAAAGGAAATTAGATCCTAAGATTACAAGCTACAAGAGGTGGCAGAGATTAACCAGCGAACTCACCCCACCTCCTGCAAACTGAAGGGGGGCATTGATAAAGTGTCTGCCTGCCGTCAATTGATTTTCCCTAAACAGTCATGATCGAATAATTCCTTTGTAATAATAAGTTTTTCAAAATACGATCCTCAAGGAGGTATTCAAGGGTAAGAGTCATACTGAGTCAAACAATGTTAGTGCGTTGAGAATGAAACAGAAGTCAATAGGCTCCTAGGGAAAGATTTCAACAGCTTCCTTGGGTCCCACGGACATCATGTAATCCTCACTTAGTCTGTAAATAAACATCTACATACAAGGTGTAATCCCGCACACAGCGGGAGTAATCAGCAGCATTACTGGCCTGGGTTTAGCCCTGTGTCTAGCAGTTTGCTCAGTCACTGACATGTACATTCTCATTATGTTCGTCATAAGAGCCCTAACAGGAAGGCTCGTATTATCTTATTAATATTCCTATTTTCATGGATGAGGAAAGTAAACAAAAGAACAGAAGTAAGTTACTGCGGTCACAAGGCGTCTCCTGAGAGTACTGTTCTAGAATGGACTAAAATGACCCCTGTCTTCACATTGACTTACAGACTCTCTGAAACCCCAGAGTATGGGGACAGTAATGGGCTGTCCCTTCTGAGACTGGATTTCCCAACACCGACTTTCACCTTGATGGCACTCTCTTGCATGTCTAGCTTGCCCATCCTAATAATGCCAGCTATTATAATGAGAGCTGGCCCTATGGATAGGTCCACATGCTGTGGAACTGAGGTGGCCTCTGGCCAAAAGCCAGCATAAAAATAAGGTCTTATTCAGATACTCCACAAGAACCCTAACTCCACTAAACGCTAACGATAAACGTGTGAATGACTCAACAGGAAATCTACCTAAATCGGTCCTGAGAACACAGTAGCCCTCGCCAACATCTGGACTGCTGCTGATATAGCAGACCCAAAACAGGATACAGCAGGATTCCTGTAACTGAAACTTGTGTAGTAGATAATTATAAGTCTTAGCTTTGGGATAACTTGTTGTAATGCAATTGATAACTAATCCATTTAGTAAACTGAAGTATTATGATTGAAATTCTGTGTAACTTCCAAGTCTGCTCTCTTTATTCTACATAGCAACGTCAGCCTATGGCAGTTTGTAGTAAGCCTTGCCACCATAGGTTAAATCCATGGGCTGGCTAGTTTCTTGTCAATTTGACCCAAGCCTGAGTCATTTGGAAGAGGGAACTTCATCTGAGAAAATGCTCCAACCAGGTTGGCCTGTGGGAGATCCTATGGTCCATTATTTTCTTGATTGATGATTGATGTGTGTCTGTGGGTGGTGCCAACCCTGGACAGGTGACCGTGGGAGTTATAAAAAAAGATGAGCAAGCTATTAGAAACTCTCCAGACAGGAACACTGATTTAGTTCCTGTTCCTGCTCTGATTTCCTTCAGTAATGGACTGTGATATAGAAGCAGAAATGGAATAAGTCTGCCTGTCCCTCTCCATGTTGCTTTTGGTCATGATTTTTTTTCCACAGCAATAGCAACCATAACAAAGACAGTCCACATCTTCATTTAACTCTCTGAAAGGGTTATTGAACCTCTACTAGGTACCAGGGGCACCTAGATCCAAGGGTGTGAAGTTAAAATGGATGAGGCTCCTGGTCTCACTCTTTACCTGACTTTTGGAAAAGCGCGCGCGCGCGCACACACACACACACACACACACACACACACACACACACACACACATACTTTAAAGTCATTACTCAAATCCAGATTGATGATGACACTTGATTATACATGCATTACCAGCTTCCCTAAATTTTTGTGTAGATTTCCTACCTTGGATTTTATGGGATATTTTTGGTGCTATGAGATTAACTATGTCAGATACACATACCCCTCCAGAAATGTGGATTTTATATTAAAGCTGTTGTTCACCTTTATCTCTGCTCTAAACATTGGCACACTTGTGTTTTAAATTATTCCTCCTGAAGTTAACACAAACTAATTTATGTGTCAGAGGGAGTATTAGAAAATAAGTCGACAGAGAAGAAAATGAGTAATTGGAGTATTTCAAATAAAAACACGGGCTGGGGAAATGGCTCCGTGAGTAGTTTATTTGTGTTTCTACCAGGGAGATAAGACATTCTGACCTGAATCAACTTGGTGCAGAAAAGGTTTGTTTTACTTATGCTTCCATGTTCCAGTCCCTCATTAGCAGAATCTAGAGCAGAAAGACAGGAACCATGGAGAAATAGTACTTATTGACCTGCTTCCAGGGCCAAAGTCAGCCCTTCCTTTATAAAAACCCAGGTCCACCTTTCCAGGGAACACACCATCCACAGTGGCTAAGCCTTTCTTTATCAATTATCAATCAGGAAAATGTCCCACAGACATGCCCACAGGCCAGTCTAAAGGCGCGATTCCTCAGTTGGGGTTCCCTGTTCCCTGGTATCTCTAGTTTGTGTCCAGCTGACAAAACGGACCGACAGAGCAGATCAAACCCCTTTCTGAAAGCACAGGGACCCGAGTCCGAAGCTCTAGCATCTATGTAAAACTCCAGGCATGGCTGCATATGCCTGTGATCCCTGCTCTGGGAAGCTGAGACACACAGGTCCTGGGCGCTCTCTGGTCAACTACCCTAGCCCAAAAGGTGAACTTCCAGTTCAGTGAGGGATTCTTTCTTAAAGGAGTAAACCTAAGAGAGACGAAGGAAGACACCCATTGCCTTCCTCTGGCCCTCACATGGGTGTGCATGCACAACTTCGCAATGAATTGGAATGATAACAAGTTGCTTATCTGAAGATACATCTGGCTTGATTATCAGAGATGATAGAGAAGAAGGAGGAGGAGAAGAAGAAAAAGAAGTAGAAGAAGAGGAGAAGGAGGAAGGAGAGGAAGAAGGAAAAGCTGATGATGATGAGTTCCTGATAGTCTTCAAGACAGTGTCTTCAGTTTGATGAGACTGACAGACCATAAAGTGACAGGTTTAAAAGAATGTGATATGTTTTCCCTCAAGCTGTTTAATAAAGAACCATGGCTTAATAAAAAAGCTAGCCCTACAGATAAAGATTTTTCATGATTTACATTTTAATATACATAAATATTTCTTTCTGCTTCAGATAGCTCAAGCGGCCTTTTGTTTTCCTAGTGTAGCGATGATGTTAGCTTTGCCTTCCATTGTGGTTTCACACTTACCTTCTTTAACTCTGTTAATGCTTCATGTTCCACTTTACAAATGACTCTATCATGAGACTTAGCAAAGCACTCATGCTCATTCAACAAAATCCCTAAGTCAAAAGAATTTCACTCTAGATTAGCCATACCCGGGTCATTCCTAACAGATGATGTATAGGAGCATCTTCTTGGGAATTTATTCACCAAGAACCACACAACTTCAACTTCTTTGTGCCTAATCTTCCATTCTGTACCCCAGGGCTAATGAGCCCACAGTGATATCCAATGATGTTCTCCGTCCATAGAGCCCCAATCCGGGGCAACAGGAGACAGGACCATCAGCCAAGTACAATCAGAGCAGCCTATCTCACGGAGACCCTAAGGAAGAAGGCAGTTAAACAAGACATAATCGCCACACAAAAATGACAGCATAAAACAAGTAAAATAAGCCAGACAATGGTGGCGCACGCCTTTATTCCCAGCACTCAGGAGGCAGAGGCAGGCGGATCTCTGTGAGTTGGAGGCCAGCCTGGTCTATAGAGTGTGAGTTCCAGGACAGCCAGGACTATACAGAGAAACCCTGTCTCAAAAAGCCCCCCGTCAAAAGAAAAACAAACAAAAAACATGGGACACAGGAAAGTTTTTTTTCTTTAATTTAAAAATTTAGCTTATGAAAGATACTGCACAGAAATGTAAACTCACGTGTTGTATTCTCACACCTGTAATCCCAACACGTGGGAGGTGAGGTAGGAGATAGCTGTGAGTTAGAGGCCTGCCTGGACTACAGAGTAAGACCCTGCCTTAAAAAAATGAGTGAAATGAAATGAAAACTCGATAGTAGAGATTAATGCCAGAATAAAAAAAGTAAAACTATAAATGAGAAGAGAAAGTTAGGACCGAGGGACCCTCCCGGGAAACATCAGATGAACAAAGATCCAGAAACAGAGACAGTGAAGATAAAAGGCAGAAGAGAAGTACCAGGAAAGGGTCTTTCCCCGAACTCCACAAAGACCTGGGCCTACACACACACACACACACACACACACACACACACACACACACACACACACACACACACACACACACACCCTGAGAGTTTAGACAGCCACGATGTTGCAGGGGACAAAGTCACTTTTGAGACTCACTGCGACGATGTTCTTTCTAAAAGCAAAAGACGTCTGAAGGGCATCAGGAGAAGCTCATCTCAAAAAGCAAACCTGAAACTGATTAAGATTGTTCGGCCGCGTAGGGTACACGAAGGAAGTGTGCCAACACCACGCTGCCGGAAAGGGAGCCTGTTCATCTCAGAACATTGCCTCTTATTATTCTCAAAGGCGACGGTACACTGAAGGCACCCGCAGGCTTGCTGGAAGATGTCAGGAACGACGCCAGCATGGCGCTGTGGGAGGGGGGCAGTGAAACAGATGCAGAAGGAAGCAGGGGGAGATGGGAAGGAGGCAGAAGAAACTCATATTCGTCCGAATAAAGAGAAAAAGAGAGGAGAGAGGGAGGGCGAGGCGAAGAAGACGAAAAGCCCCTACCGCCACAAATGGCAACCCCGGGAAGAAAAAGGAAAATTCCTTGAGACACATCAAAGGAACCAAGTAAACAGAGGTAGCGCAAGAAAGGAGAGAGGGATATGCGCAAACGCCGGCACCGGCGCCCTTTGTTAATCCATAGGCATAAACATGGTTTTCATCTGCTTAGGAACAGCCATCAGAATAAAAATTAAAAGTGCAACTTTCCAAGCCAGGCGGTGGTGGCACACGCCTTTAATCCCAGCCCTCGGGAGGCAGAGGCAGGAGGATCTCTGTGAATTAGAGGCCAACCTGGTCTATAGAACAAGTTCCAGGACAGCCAGGTATACACAGAGAAACCCTGTAGTAGTAGTAGTAATAATAATAATAATAATAATAATAATAATAATAATAATAATAATAATAATAATAATAATAATAAAAGAGTTCAACTTTCTAGCCTATCACCTCAAAAGGTAATTTTTTTTAGAAAACATAGTTAGAAACATTGAGGCAATTCCCAGATACCTTACTTGATTCCCAGATCCCTTAGTCCTTTGCCTTTAGTCAGTAAATGTAAATTAGACTAATACATTTTTTGTTGTCACTCTGCTCCTGAGAGAAACTATAATTAATCATATTTGCAATTTTTTCTACAGAATATACTGTTGTTGTTTTGTTTTGTTTGCATCTAGAATCATAAAAGCAATCGTCCTGTAACTTTAATTTTTGTTGTGTTGCAATTTTTTGGTTTTTGTGTGTTTTGACAAGATCTTACTATGTAGTCCCAAGCTGATCCCAAATTTGCAATCCTCCTGCCTCAGTTTCCTGGGTGCTGCCATAATAGATATGCGTTCCCAGGTCCAGCCTCTTGGTTTCTTAAATTGATTAATGTAGCCCTGTATGTTATTTCATTTTTTTCATATTTTCATTATTTCATATTTCATGTTTTCTTCTTTTATTGTTTGGAAAGCAAGCAGGATTCTTGACATTTTATGGCCTCTGGTGTTTTTAATGGTCCAAGGGGGATGGGTTCTTTCAATTTACCCCATTTTTATCTCCAGATATACCACCTCCACTTCCTATCATTTGTGATCCAGCAAACTAGCTATTTGCCTGCCAGACTTCCATTCATACCTCCGCATTTCTTTTGCAGTTCTTCATACTTGTCTTGTTCACCAGATTGAGTTGGTTCACTATAAATACATTTTTGAATACCTCATGATTTCATACATAACACAGTTCAATGAGCTCAGGCCCCACTATAGACATTCATCCTGACAATATGTCAAGGCATTCTCAGTCCACGTCTCCTGGAGATGTGTGTCAGGGCAGCTGCCGCACATCTCCACCTTCCCTATAACCCAGGAATTACTACTGCCCATATCCTCACATCCAGGAACTATGGATAATGATAATGTCCATTCAAAAAAACTCAAGGAAAGGACTTTACATGCTTCCAGCTCAAAGCTGCAATACTGTTTAAGATGGTGGAGATGTTTATTCTTATTTGAACATTACACAATGTGTATGTTTATTGAAACACCTTGTGATGCCCATAAATGTGTATACTACTTTAGCAGAAACTTGGATTAGACCAAGTCAGGCTGGTGAGTTAGGGTGTCTGCCTTAGTCCTATACAAAGAAAATCCTCATCTATCTCACAGGAATCCCTATCTGCAAGGAAATATAATGAGATTTCTCATGCAAACTACTTTCTAAATGGTGAAAAGCCATGTGCATAAAATAATAAGGAAGCAAAGACTCCTAGCTGGCTTCATAAAAGAGTGCAGCATTTCACGGCTGGCTCGCGCCATTCCGTACACTATGTAAAAGAATTTTCTAAATGACAATTTTTTTTTTTGTTTAAAGGCCTGTGTAATTCCCCCAGCTAAAACTCTTTTGCTGACTTCTTAGAAAGAGGATCAGATTCTTCCCACATAGAGACCTATATAACAAGGTCAAAGTCTAACCTGTTACGACTCACATGTGCAAGGAGAATAAAATATTATTTTACCTGTGATTAATGCAACCTTTCTTTCAAATCCTCTGTTTCTGCTCTATCTGTTTGAGACAGAAGCTAACTCAGTAGTTTAAATATCCCCCTGAACTAGCGCTCAGTCTGAGAAGCAATGCTCATACAGGGCGTGGAAGTCCGTCATGGAGGTCACTGGTGGCATCGAAGGTAAAGGACCCTTGGCCACTGTACTAAAATGCTGTGTGCCCCGGCAGGCCTAAAGCAGTGGCCATAGTCCTCCTTGGTGTCCTGTGCTTTGTGGCTTTCCATCTTAAGCTAGCGCGAACCACACTTATCCTTAGACTCCGGTGGTCGTCTTTCGTGGACCCAACATTGCTCGGCGTCTGCAGGCTGTAGGTTCAGAATTCTCTCACCTCCCCTTAGGTCCTAACATCAGCCCTTAACAGGCCTACTGGCCTCCAACTCAGTGACCTCCCAATGGAGCAATTGGACACCTCAGCACTTTCTCCTGTGACTCTATGTCGGGGCGGGGGGTAAAGAGGGGTAGGAAACAGTCTGACCTTCTTTGCTCCTGGTGCTCTCTTCCATTTTCCAACCCTCTTGCTGCTCCTCAAGCATGAACTGAAGAAAGGAAGGTGAGCAGCACACATGCCCTCCCACACCCACCGGATCAGCTCATGGAGGAAATGGCTGGTCATCCTCCTCTTCCCAAGGCCCTCTACGTATGAAAGAAGCTGGGTTGACATGAGTGAGCAGGGCACCTTCCCTGAGGCATCAGAGAGGAATCTGCTTATTTGTTCCTAGCTGTTATTCTAGAGAGATCTAGATCGTCCTTTCTCGAAACCACATCACAGAGTCAGAAAGATGGATGAGCAGGGGAAGGTGCTTGGTACCCAGCCTGACAACCGGAGTTTCATTCCTGGAAACCACATGGTAGAGGAAGAAAAATGGCTCCTACAAGTTGTCTTCAGACCTACATACACAATGTGCATGTGTGTACATATATACACATCTACACATACACATTAAATAAAAATTGACAGATAAACAAATACCAAACTGCAGCTTGCAATCCTCCTTACTAGCTAGGTGAATAATCTGAATTTGAAAACTAGAACTTGAATACACACTGACTCTTCCCCTTAGTATTCCTTTTATAAAAGATGCTACTTTCCAGCCAGTCCCCCTACCCCTTACAGACAGCTGATGAAGACAGGTAAACCTAGAGAGAATGTATCGAAGAAGGAGGAGGAAGAGGAGGAGGAGAGGAAGAGGGGATGAAGAGTAGGAGGGGAAAGGAAGTAAATTAATAATTCTAATTATTACCTGTGTGGCAGGAAAATGCATTATAATAAAATACAATGTTTCCATGGATGACAAAGAAGAAAATTCAGACACAGAGGTCCTCTGGAGCTGATATGAGGCCTCTATCCTGATGCAGCGTTCTGTGGAGTTCGGGAACCAGGCAAGACTCTGAGTCTCCCAGGGCAGTCAATCCTAGCATCAGTCTATGATCAGTATCCCAAATACTTCCAGCAGGGATGGTGGGGAAGGATTTGGTTAGGACTGACCTGAATCCATACATTGTCATATAGTAGAAGCCAGAGATTCAAATGTCTACAGACAGCAGGCGCAGCACACACAAGCCTCAAGCAACTGGCAATGGGACATCACAGAGGGAGGGCCTTCCACGCCAGCAGAGAACAAAGTTTTGAATGCTTTCAACCCTGTTTCTGCTCTCCTCTCCAACTAAGCATTGGTGGCCTCGTCCTGAATTAAAATGACTCTAAGTTATTAGTGGTGTCAGGGTAAGAAGCCGTCTTTAGATGGACAAAAAAAGAAGCTTCTCAAAAATATATAAACTGAAGTGATTTACTCACTACATACCACTTTCCATTAAACAAGAATGAAATTTTAAAGCAAACTTCATTTTGCTAGTATTTATAGCGAGAAGATAGGATTATGTGGTGCCAAGTTCATATTTACCATGGCTGGCCTTTAAACCAAAATGTACGTTTAGAACTGCATTCGCAAATGCCAACAGTAGGTAGGACAACCATGTGGAATAAAAAGGAAGGACATGGGATTGGCAGATGGCAAAGAAATTGTGAGGCATGCATGCCTATGGGCATTCAAACATGGCATTTTAGTCTTGAGTCCTCTGGCCAGCAGGAAAGTACACACAACTTCTACCATATGCAGACAGCTTCTGTATCATCTAAAGAAATGGAGCTTGTTTCTCTTTCATGAAGCAAGTGAAGATTATTGTATAAAATACTGACAAGACTGTTCCATGGTATGGTTAAAGAGAAAGCTTTTAGTATAGCCATGGGGGAGAGGACAGCCTGGGGCATCTGAATGAGTCCAGGGCAGAGAGAGAGTAGAGTAGACTGAATGAACATGACCAGCATACTGGACCTGGCCAGGAGAGAAGAAGGGGCAGAGTAGACAGGAAGGAGAGAGAGAGAGAGAGAGAGAGAGAGAGAGAGAGAGAGAGAGAGAGAGAGAGAGAGAGGTGGAGAGCAAAAGATGAAGACAAAGAAAGTACAGGCGAAAGAAAGCATGAAAGAGAAGGCGCATGCCCGAAATAGCAGGGTTATAAAAGTGAGTAGCTGGGGAAGGGGGAGCCTCTCCAGGGAGCTGGAGAAGTTGAGAGTGGGGGGTGGTGAGAAGAGCCAGGGTGCCAGCATTGACTCTGAAATGTGCAACAGGTACTTGTGATACTGTAAGGGAGCCTGAAGGCCAGCATGCATGTGGCATGCCAATAGTCTCCACAAGCAGCCACGTGTCCCTTCTGCCAGTGGTAAGGGAACCGGCTCCTTTGGTAGAGGGGAACCGGCTTCGCCAGATCCCGAGGAATGCTGGCTTTTGTCTGACCACCAGAATTTGGGGAAATGGAGTTTCCTGTGGGCCTGACAATTATCACCTGTAAATTAGGATCTCTGTGTGTGGCACAGTGTTCATTGAGTATGTACTTCAAGGACAAAGAACAACACAGCTCTCTCTGCCCTTTGAAGGACCCTTGCTTGGGCATTGATGAGATGGCCATTGAAGATGCCATGGTTACCAGTTCCTTTTTTTTTTCTCTCTTAAAAAGGACCTGAAACATATCCCTTCATTTCTCTTCATAAAGGGTAACCAGTGTGTAATGGTTTGAATGATAATGTCCATGATAGGCTCATGCATTTCCATATTTAGTCCCCAATTGGTGGCACTATTTGGGAGGTTTAGAAGGTGTGGCCTCGTTGGGGGAAGCACATCACTGGAGGCAGGCTTTGAGGATTTAAAGACTTCCATTAACTCTCTCTGCTTTCTGCTTGTGGCTCATGCCCCAAATCAACTAGCTCTTCTATAAGTTGCCTTGGTCGTGGTTTTTTTTATCACAGCAACAGAAAAGTAACTAAGACACCAAATTAGAGGATCAAGAAAAGAACATGCAAGGGCATGCTGTGGAGGGGAAATAAATAGATGTAGGGAGCCATGGGCTTCTTCTGTTAGCTCTGCATCTTGAAGACCCTCCCCAGTTTTAAAATGTTGAGTTGTTGGATAGCCTATCACTTCAGTCGAATACTATTTCACCTGCTTAGCTCTTCAAGTTCGTTTTCATTCTTTGAAACTCAGGAGACCGGAGAAGAGCAAGTTGTGCTTGACTTAGTCTTCTGTCTGAGCCCTATGGAGGAAGCCTCTGTAGCCAGGATTCCTCAGCACAGTTTGATGCAGTCTCCACGACTCCCTTGGGCTTCCCCACCATGGAGGCTACCTTCTCTCACCACCTTTGGGTGTTGTGTTTACCGAACAGACTCTGGGGTGAGGGAGACTTCAGTTACATCACTGGACAGCAGCTGGCCCCATCTGGGGGAAGACTCATGCATAATTCCAAGAGCATGAGTGAGACTTCCTTTGCGGTCATAGTGACTCCATTTTAGCTTTATCTCAGAGAGAGGAAATCAACATTATCAGACCTGAGGCCTATTAGGAGGAGGTGAACACATTGTACTTGAGATAAACGTGGATGTGTTTCCCATATGTTTTCTTTTTCTCACTAAGCTGGGTTATTTAGTTTTCTGCCTCAATATGTGCAGTTTCAGAATTATCGAAGTCCTGTAATTAGACCTCCTACTCTCCCAGCTTCAAGATCACAGTGATTCATCCTGCTGCTTCCAGGATATGTCATCTGGGTTCTCGGTAAGCAGCTGACTGCTGCAGACACTCCACCTGCTGCTCAAGGCATGACATGACCGTGAAGCCACCAAAGAGCTCAGGCCTAATGGCGCTGTCTTCCTCACCAAGCCAAAGCCAAACCTAAGAGGGTCAGACAAGTCACTTAAAAATAAATGGTAGGCACGATCTGTTCTGGGAAAGCAAGCGTGGGGTGAGGGATGGCAGACAGAGGGCAGGGAGAGCTGCGGCCAGATGCCACTTACATTTGCGTGTATTTTTAAATACTGCCTAGTGTGTTCATCCTACTTGGCATGTGTTTAGTGTCCTTCACGCCTCTCCCCAGCCCCAGAGCAGAGGATGAAAACAATATCTGGAATAGAAGTAAAAACAAGAGGAACAGCAGCCCCTGACAATCAAAAGGGGGACTTGAAAGTCTTTGCAGGAAGATGAGGAGGGCTGCAAGAGAGACCAGAGGGCAGATGATGAGTAGAAGGTACATGCAAAGGAGGAGGAGGAGGAAAAAGGAGGAAATCTAGTGGACCGTGGACTACAATGTGTTCTGAATGAACATTTTCACAATGACTTATCTTGATTTTTAAATTCCTCTATGTCATGCTTTTAGATAAGCTAAAAAGCAAAAGAAGGAAAGAGAGTTGCCTCTCATCAACTTCTTACACCCCAATAAACATTAGTGGGAGATTTCTCATACAGGATATTAGTAATTCCCTTGCAGTGCAGTTTTGATCAAGTTGTGTATTGATATATTGTGTACCCTAATAAATTTGCCTGAGGACCAGAGGACAGAGCCAGCCACTAGATTAGACATAGAGGTCAGGCAGTGGTGACACACACCCTTAATCCCAGCACTTGAGATCTCAGGCCTTTGCTTGGGAAGCACACACACGCCTTTAATCCCAGGAAGTAATATGGCAGGGCAGAGAAAGGTATATAAGGCATGAGGAAACAGGAACTCACTCTTTAGGCTGAGGATCTTGTAGAGGTAGGAACTAGTGGTCAGCTGTTCTGCTTCTCTGATCTTTCAGTTTTCACCCTGATATCTGGCTCTGGGTTTTTTATTAAAAGACCATCTAAGATTCAAATAACAAAGTTGATTTCTTTTCTTTTTTAAAAAAATATTTATTTATTCTTATTTTTTATGTATATTGATATTTTGCCTGTATGAGGGTAGCAGATATTGGAGTTACAGACAGTTGTGAGCTGCCATGTGGGTGGTAGGGATTGAACCTGGGTCCTCTGGAAGAACAGTCAGTGCTCTTAACCACTGAGCCATCTCTCCAGCCCCAAAGTTGATTTCTTTATTCTTGAGAATTTCATCCAGGAATGTGATAAAATGTGATTGGAATGCATTGGGAGGAGTTTGGTGACAATTTTAACCATGTCAGCAATGATCAGTACAGAATGAGCTGCTGAGGTTGCATGAAGAGCATGCCAGCCTTCCACAAGAAATGGGCAGAAGCGAAACAGTTCCTCTCACCTCCCCTGGAAGATAAAATTGGAAGGACTGTGAGGGATGAAGCAATAGAAAAACGCTCCTGAAGCATGACCAAGACTTTTGAATGCCATTAAGTCAAAACCAGACATGATTTTTGTTTTGTTTTGTTTTGTTTTGTTTACCTCAAAGTAAATGCCAAGCCCAAGAAAATAGAACTGGTAACCAGTGAGAAAGAGTGGGCATAAGTAAAATCTTAAAGAAATTATGAGCAAGAGTCCAAAACCACTGGGCAAGAATAGACTTTGACCGTGTCAGCATCATTGTCCTGAAGATGAACAACGTCCACGAGCATTCAGAGTGCAACATCCCCCTTCCTTACTGTGTGAAAACAGCAGAGCAGACATGTGAGTGTTCTAGACCAGTCCTGCGGTTTCCTGTGCCAGAGATCTTGCAAAGAACACAGGACAAAATATGAAAAAAAGCCAGGGTGGCAGGCATCAAGACCAAATTCAGAGAGCAAGAGCAGGTGCAGATACAGACCGTCCCTATCCAATGCCAAGCACCACAAAGGACATCTGGACTAACTCTCACCTGAGCCACATGCTCAATGGACAGCCCAGGACTTCCTTCATAAAATCCCAAAATTTGAACCAAAAGTTTTAGTGTCTCCCAACACACACACACACACACACACACACACACACACACGCACGCACGCACGCACGCACGCACGCACGCACACATGCATGCACACATGCACACGCACCATTATTTCCCTAAGGCATGTGGAAGCTTCTGACTGAATTAGAGGTAAGTTCAAATCCCAAAGGCATGTGCTAAAGGCCTATGACTTGAGTCTTTATTTCCTTTTTTATTTACTTCTTCTACACCTTCCAAGGAAATCCAATTTTCTGTAATTATGTGATTATTTCACTCTTGCCTCCGAGTTCACCTGGCATACATCCCACCTTAGAATAGCATCTATCCTGGCCCCTCCCCACCCATCAATTCCCTGCCTGCCCCATCCACTGTTGAGGGGGCCTTTGACTGTTTTTAAGAAGCTAGAAAGTCCATGTTCATTGCTCTTGCCTATCAGAAAAGAAATGGTTAATCTTCTAGGATTTTCTCTGCCTATAAACATGCAAATTCTAGGAGTTCCAGTTTTATTAATATGGTCCTTGAATCATATGGAAGCAAACGCAGTTCACTGTGGTAATGAGATTGGCAGGATCATTCTTTAATTGACTTAGAAGCTCTCCAGAGAATGAGATCTTGATCTAAATGTGTTGCATATGCCAGAATAAATAAGTTATTGCAACACCGTAATTTAACAAGAAATGGGTTTTGGCCTTCAATCATGTCCTGGCGTAGAACATCCAAATCCTTGTGATTTCCTGGGAAAGAGTGGTGCTAGGTGTATTTCTTTTTCACTCTATAATCTTTATCTTCATATCCTGTGATAGGATTCTTAATCCCTTAGAGTTTCCTGGGTGCTGGGAGTTTCTTTGATGAGATCCTTGTTGATAGGAATTTCTTTGATGAGCTACTAGGTGGTGGGAGTTTATTTAATGGGCTCCTGGGGATGGTTTCTTTTGTGGGCTCCTGGATGGGCACTGGTCACAAGATCAAGCAATGGATAAAAATGTGGAGCTTTCATCTGCCACCCCCATCATTCAAGAAGGATAGAGAACAGAAATCAAATGATTGAATAGCCATTCCTAGATGGTAATGCTTCCATAAAAATCCCTGAATGAGATTTAGACAACTTCCAGTTGAGGGAGGACATCAACATGCTGAGCACAGTTCATTCCAGCTTCGAGGACCCTTCTAAACCCTGCCTCCCTATCTTTTCATTTGGCCATTTACCCTTGTGCAAGTCAGCAGTAGAAATAAACTGTTTCCCCAGGTTCTGGGATCTGTCCTAGCAAATAACTAAACCTAAGGAAGAACCTGTGGGCACCTGCTTTCTAGTTTGTCAGTCAGAGGCATGTGTGAAAACCTAGGCTTGGAATAGGGCCTGAGGAGGGGACAGTCTTGAAGTGCTAATCCCTTAACCTATGGAGTCTTTGCATCAGAAACACAATAAATTGTAGGATGCCCAGCTTGTGGAGAACTGGTCAAGTATGCTTTGCAGAAAGGGAAGAACCCATACATCTAGTAGCAGAAATGGAAAGTTCCAAAAGTACTGAGAGGGATGAATATAGAAAGAAAAACAGTTTGATTTTACTCCAAAGGTATCAATACTGTTAACAATGAAGATATAGGAAATGGGGATGGGGATGTGGAGAAACTGAAACCTTATTTTATGTTGGCTTACACACATACATAAACAGAGACATTCACATGCATGCATATATACATACTACATGCACACACACAGGTACACAAACATGCAAACATACACACATATACACACACTGACATACATGCCCACATGGACACATGCACACATACATTAAGACACACATACACAATGCACACTTACACACAGACACAGACACACATACGCACACAATCACATGCACACATGCACACACAGAGACACACAGATACACAAAAGAGAACTACCTTATGTGGTGGTTTGAATTGAAATGGTCCTCATGAAACATTCTCATATGTTTGAATACTTGATCCATAGTAGGTAGAATTGTTTGGGAAGGATTAGGAGGTGTGGCCTTGTTGGAGGAGGTGTGTCACTAGGGATGGGCTTTGAGGTTTCAAAAGCCATGCCAGTCTTCTGAAGCCTGCAGCTTTCCATTGTACCATGGTGGACCCAAATCCTCTGGAACCATAAGCCCCAAATTAACCCTTTTTTCTATGAGTTGCCTTGGTCATGGTGTTTCATCACAGCAATCCCACTACTGGGTGTATATGCAATCTAAAGTAAGGTCTCAAATCAGTATTTTACTCAAGTTCACACCCAAGAAATGCAAACAAACCAGGTGTCCATCCATCAATAAGTGAATCAATAAATAAAATATGTGTATGCATAGAGTAGAGTATCATTCGGCCTTCAAGAAGTAAATTCTTTCACAAGCCACAGTGTGAATTGACCTTAAGGACATTATGCTAAGTGATGTAAATAGTCACAAAAAGACAAATACTACAGCATTCTCAAGGAGGCAAATTCACAAAACGTGAAGCTGAAAGGTAGTAACTAGGAGCTGAGAGTGGGGGAGGCCAAACACCAGGATAGCTCAATGTCTTGGTTTTCTTCTAAGTCTCTACATGTTTTATAAAAGTAGGAACGATGTTAGAGATTCATGGCTTATTGCTGTTTCAAGTTTGCTACAGGAGGGAGTAATACTTTAGAAATTGCAGAACTAACTTCTGAGTCGCCACAGTACACAGCACGAGACTATCCCCTAAGGGCTCAGACAGCCTCAGGATCTCTCTCTCCCTCTAATAAGCCACCAAAAGAAGCACTAGCTGTGTGGAAAACATTACATTAAAAATTCAAATCCCACTACTACTCCCTGGCTGTGTGTTTCTGAGAATGCTGAGCTCTCTGAGACTTGGTTTTTCTCATCCATGAAATGGGGATGATAATACGTCCTCCAGGATTCTAGGTCAGTCCTTGTTTCCTTGGGGGAGACTGGTTTAGTCTGAATCTTAATACTCACTAACAGTAGGTCCTGACTGTGTAAACTGATGACATGCCCATTCCACGGTATGGTTAAGGGGAAGGTTTGATTGTAGATATGAGAGAGAGGACAACCAGAGGCATCTGGAAGAGTCCAGAGCAGAGAGAGAAAGTAGTAGATGGAACATGGCCACCAGACTGGGCCTGGCCAGGAGGGAAGCAGGATCAGAGTAGAGAGGAAGAGAGGGAGAACGGAGAGGAGGAAGAGGGGAGCAGAGAGGAGGACAAAAGAAAGACCATAAGTGAATCATCAGGGTTATAAAGAGGACAAGTAGCTGAGGGGAGTTAAGGGTAAGGGAATAGGTAAGGACAGCGAGGATGCTGGCATGGACTCGAAAATGTGTTACAGGTTCTTGTGATACTGAGGGAGCCCAGAGGCCAGCATGCACCTATGCTAATGGATGTACCTACAGACAGATAGCTGTTTGTCCCTTCTGCCAATGATAAAAGGAAATGGCTCTATATAAGTCAAGGTTCTCTATAGAAACAGAACTTATGGACTGAATCTCTCAATCAATAGAGATAGATGATAGATAGATAAATGATAGATAGATGATAGATAGATAGATAGATAGATAGATAGATAGATAGATAGATAGACAAGATAGATAGATAGATAGATAGATAGATAGATAGATAGATAGATAGATAGATAGATAGAGACAAGATAGATAGATAGATAGATAGATAGATAGATAGATAGATAGATAGATAGATAGATAGATAGATAAAGCAAATTTATTAGAATGCCTTGCAGGCTAATCCAACAGTTACTGGCTATAAATGGAAAGTTCAAGAATCCAGAAGTTGTTCAGTCCATGAGGCTGGATGTCTCAACTGGTCCAGAGTCTCCTGAAGATGTAGGCACTAATGCCAGTGAAGGAATGGACTTTGCTAGCAAGACTAGAACAAGCAGGCAAAGAGTACAAGTGTCCTTCTTCCATGTCCTGATACAGGTTCCAGCAGAAGGTGTGGCCCAGGTTAAAGGAGCGTCTACCTACCTCAAGATCATCATGATCAGGATTAGAAATAGATCTTCCTATTTCAAAATTAAGCAAAAATAAATAAATAAATAAATAAAATAAAATAAATAAATAAAAACCTTCACAGGTGTACCCTCCATTTTCAGATTTAGTTAATTCCAGATGTAGTCAAGTTGACAACCCAGACTAGCCATCACAGGCTCCTTTTGATAGAGGGGAACCAGCTTCTTAATTTTCTGGGGAATGCTGGCTTTTGTCTAACCTCCAAATTTTGGGGAAATGAAGTTTCCTTTAGACCTGACACTGACCAGAAAGTTCATCCACATAAAATGTCAAAACATCCTGTCTTCTTCACAGCATGAGAGCAGGATGAGACGAGGCAAAGTGTGCTGTCCAGAGCCTGATCTGTGGTAACCACCCAGTTTTGGTTTCTGTTTCCATGTAGTCCATTATCAACTAAGGAAAGCATTCAGCTGAGGGGTGCTATGAAGGCCACAGGTCTGATTCTCACACCCTATAACTCTCAGCCCCAAATTAAGATGCATTTGTAATTATGATGTGAGAGAAGCTCTGGGAGAATGGACTGTCAGAGAGAGTGTGGACAGAGTGATCAGGAGAGAACACAGGAAAAGGCTTCAGTGCTGGCCTTGGATGGACATGGACAGGACTCAGAAAAAAATGCAGAGTGACTTGAAGTCACATATCCCCAGCCCTCCACCAACACCAGCTAAGGTCTTGATACCAGCACAGGTAGTACATACAGCCCAGAGCCTAACCCTTCCTCCTTCACCACGCTGATTTCCCAAGGATTCTTCTACTATCCCTATTTTTAAAATAGGATATAGAAAATAGACTTTAAACAGGAATTAATTCATATTAAAAAGAAAAGACCATCGGATAATTAACAGTCCCATGGTTATAAGTATTTTTGTGGGACTTTTTTGGGGGGATTTTGCTTTCCTAATATATGGTCCTCCATTGCATCCCAACCCTAAGTGAGCCCACAGGCTTTGCGGGGAAACAAGAGATTTCTGCTTTGATCTCGGTGCCATCCCTTTATTCCAGATGTCTGCAGAGATTCTGGTAATGGGAGCACTGAGCCTCTCAGGAAAGTGGTAAATACAAAAGACAGCCCATGGTCTGGTACCTGGACTTTAGGTGACCTTGGGAGATTTATTTTCATTTTGAGTTTTTCTTCCTATAGTGGAGATAGATTCATCACCTATCCCTCACCCTTGACCACAGCCAAAGCTCATTAATGTTTATGTGCATCTCAGTGAGGCTCTGAAACCTTTAAAGAAAGAAAAGCAATCTGAAGCTTCCTGACGCTGGCTGACACTTATGATCCTGCAGGGACTTACTGGTCACCCAGGGCAGTGACTATTCTGAGGAACCAGCTCACTATAAACCATGTTAACCACCCAGGGTGATAGCTTGTCTGCCCTCGGCCATATTAATCTATTTTCCATCGATGCCGGCTTGCTTTCCAGCAATTTTCTTCTTGTGATCTGTTTCTCGTTTTGTGTCATAAAAGACCTTGAGTGATACCAGATGTAATTAAAGTTGCCAAAAGAAAGATTCACCAGAAAGTATTAAGTGGCTTGTTCCAGAGATACAGTTACCGTGAAACTGGAAAAGCAGTGTGGGAAGAATGAGGAGAGGTTCAGCATCACTCTGGGGGAAAGTGGGTGGCCAGAACAGTAACCTCCCTCCCTTCCCAGCCTCTTTTAGTATCCTCAGTAGCCCCCATTGATGTGCTCCCTAGATACCAGGACTGGGGCCATGAGCTTTATTGGCACCCCTGACGGTTTAGAACAGTGATTCTCAACCTTCCTAATGCTGGGACCCTTTAATATATTTCCTCATGGTGTGTTGACCCCCAACCATAAAACCCTTTCTGTTGCTACTTCATGACTGTAATTTTGTTACTGTTATGAATCGTTATGTGAATATCTGATCTGTGACTCCCAAAGGGGTCATGAGCCACAGGTTGAAAACAGCTGGTTCAGAGGCTATAAGACATAGCTAACAAGATACAGTTTAGGAAACAGCTCTCGACACAGAGATTTGTCTGATGTCACACAGCTAGGATGTCACAGAGCTGCCATTTAAGAACAGCACAGCCTGACTCAAAATTTCTGGTTATCTCTCTCACATGCCCTGATCCTACAAATGGTCCCTTGGAGATCCCTGACTGTTCCGGAAATGGGAGAAGAAAGAAGAAATCAAGATGACTGGAGCAAGTGTGCATCTCCTAGGTATAAAATGTTACAGCATTTACAAGACAAAATGGACTATGAGAGCATTATCACCCTGACTCAACATCCATCTCTACAGGGAAGATAGACTAGCAGGTGACAGGCCCAGAGTCTGTCCATACTTTGTCACTGAAGAGCCACAAATGACAATTTCCTCAGGCTGCTCTAAGATTCTTCACTGTAAAATTGGGCTGAAACTACCTACTTGGGAAAGTTATTTGGAGATTGACTCAACACACACAACTCAGCTCTAAATGGTAAACACTCAGAAATACTAAGACACCCCCCCCAACCTCTTCTTCACCCCGCTAATTCTCCTCTCCTTTTATCATTCACTATTTTGCAGAATGAGCCAACTACACAAACTAACTAAAACTCAACACAAACTAACACAGCATCCTCAGTTCAACAAAAGGTTAAACCTCGCCAAGGCCCAGGTGTCTCTTCCAACCAATGGCTTCTTAATCTACTGAAAAGAAAACAAAACTCCGCCTCAGCCAGCCTGGCCCCCTTAGGCTCTGCATTCTAGTCAAATCCCACTGGCATGTGGAAAACAAAGTGTACTTGACAATATGCTTTCAAATGTGACTTCCTTCCGTCTTCCCTATAGCACAGCTCCCAGGGGGGGGGGGGAACCTTCACACCTCATAAACATCACTTATTTTATTAGAATTCAGTTCAAGCTAGTGTTTTTCTGTCCCCCAAAGTCTGACTCTTGTAGGTTGTCACCTTCAGAATTCTAAATGAGAGCAGGGCTGCAGTAACAAGCATACTGTAAACCTTATCACTTAAGGCGTTATGGTATGGCTTGGCTCACTTGACAAAGATGAAGCCTTCTAAAATAGCGAATGCGAGGCAGTAGTTGAGATCAAATGTTTTGAATTACTTTATGGAGAAAGCAGAAGCCATTTCCCAATTCATGTTGAATTGGAATTCATTTCACTTTGGCATCTTTATATTGTTTTGAAATTCCTAACTATTGCTCACCAAATAAATGCCTCTTACACGGTTCCCCTCCTAACCAGGTACAATTGAATGGTATCCCATTGATGTCTAGAGAGGATTCTGGCTTCTGGAGGGCAAGATGGCAAATAACTCAGTTTGTCTCCTGCCTCAGAGTCTTGTACATAATGCTCAATACATCCAGAGTCTGAAATAGCAGATTACATGGGCCAGACAATACAGCCCTGGCTGTTAAGCTAAGTTGATTGATTGCCAGCATCTTTATAGTAAGCATGATACTTTAGGCAGGAAAGTATCTGTATGTATGATTCCTTGAAAATTCATACATGGTAATTAAATCGAATGTTCTATGGAATAAACAATTAATAGATGACCTGTAAAAAGAAGCTTGGGGTCCTACTTTAGCTCTTTTGTGAAAAGGGGTTAATTGATGCTGATTCTTGGAACTGAATGACGAAAGAGTTGTATATGAAAGAATCGTTTTCCTCACTGTGTTCAGGAGAGTGACCATCAGACAGTTACTATGGTACAGTCTGCTATTAGGAGGCCCTCAGGAAGGCCAGAGGAGTCTAGCCCTACTCTACAACAAAGCTCAAGAGACAGGCATTCTGGAACAACCCAGATTCCCCAGGGAATATCTGAGAATGGTGAGGAGAGCCACTGGGGAACAGTGCTTATTTCTACTTTTGGCAGAGGCTGGGCTAGCCTACCCTAGGGGAAATCTTCAACTGGACCCAATCAGAAAGGTCACATCTCTATTTCTTACAGTGCAGAAATAATTTTGCTAAGCCATTTTTACCAAAACATGATAGCCCTAACCCCTGGCAGACAAGTGTCTAGAATTCAGAGACTAGTGACAAACTCAAAGTCTTATGACAGCCCAAACTCTTGGAAAAAGTGGGGGGAAAGCAGTTCACATAGCAGTATCAACACACTCAAGGCAGGCTCCAACAAAAACAGCTCCCAGAAGTTCTTGAAGAAAAGAGGAATTAACTTTCTAGAACTGTCTTCTGAAGTCAAAACCTCACCTGATGACACAGGGCACTTGATGGGAGTGGGGCACCTGATGGGGGAGGGGTACCTAAAAGTTCAGACTACATGTTTCCTTTATCACAACTTCTTGAATTTAGAACAATCAGTGGCATTCCCCAAAGTGTAATAAACTAATCATAAAATTCTATGACTTTTCTTCAAGGTTTGATATGAATGCTGGTGTTCAGCTAGCCTGTATCAATAATCTCTTCCAATAATCTCTACATTTAGACGTGGAGAACACATAGGGAAACAAGATTAGGAATCAAGACGGTGTGGTGCCGTCAAAACTGCAAAGACTCAAAGTGATGGAAATAAAACAAAGAGAAACAGCTATAGAGGTGTCACTTTAAAAAACAACTCCTGGCCAGAGGACCAGGTCTGCTGAGAGACTGTGCTTCCTAGAAATGACAGGGGACCATCACTCACGATCCCACAACAACATGGCAGCTTAAACAGGACTTAGAGAAGGACAACACCAATCGCCCAGCCAACATGTTACTGGACTGGACATTGTTAATGTATATAATGGAGTTTTTATCTGAATCTGTCAAATGTTAATGGACTAGACATCATTAATGTAATTTTTGGCTGTATATATTGTATATACTTATTGGATAGTTTTTCTTGAATTAGTTATAAGCTTTCTTTAATTTTAGACAAAAAGAGAGGAAATGTGGTGGTATTGTATTCCCCAAAATATTGTGTACCTTAATAAACTAATCTCACAGGGCCCCACCCATGGCAAGAACTACAAACAAGTAAGGAAGGCTAAGAGTTAAGAAATAGTCTTCTCCAGGTGTGAGCTCCTTCATTGGTTATCCGATACCAAGTAGTTAGCCCTGAAGTCGTATAATACAAGCCACACTAAACAGAATAAAGCAGGTTGTATTTATGTACTTAGGCATATATGTGTATGTATGTGTGTATGTGTGTGTGTGTATGTGTGTGTGTACTATATATGTGTTACCAAGTGTGTGCATGTATTATATGCGTTTGATATATTATATATAACAATAGCAGTTAAAGCAAAGGAAGCCATGATTTCTACGGGGAGCATAGGCAGAGTACATGGGAGGGATTGAAGGAAAGAAAGAGAAGGGTGGGAAAATGATGTAATTATATTTTAACTTTTAAAATGTTAACAGTGAAGAAGAAAAGTCCTCATGGACTGAGGGGTTGACTCACTAAGTGAAGTGCTTGCTATTCAAGCATGGCCCGAAGTTCAATTCCCCAGAATGCATCTGGAAGCCAGGCATGGTGCCTGTCACTCCAAAGCTGAAGGGTACACACAGGCTGATCATGGGGGCTTTCTTGCCAGCCAGCCTAGCTGAGACAGCGAACTCCAGGTCCAATGAGACACGCTGCCTCAAAAAATAAGGTGGAGCCAGGCAGCGGTGGCACACACCTTTTATCCCAGCACTCGAGAGGCAGAGGCAGGAGGATCTCTGTGAGTTCGAGGCCAGCCTGGTCTACAGAGCGAGATCCAGGACAGGCACTAAAACGGCATAAAGAAACCCTGTCTTGAAAGAACCAAAAAACAAAAGAAAAATAATAATAAAAAAATAAGGGGATATGGTTAAGGAGAAACATGGTCATCTATTTCTGACCCATACCACACACACACACACACACACACACACACACACACACACACACACACACAGTCTTCTTCACTGAGAAGTACAGAGTTAGGGCATGTTTTGCTAATATGTTTGGCTGTGAGTTTTAAAGTGCAGGGATGACACACTATTTTCCAAATCACAAAAAAAAAACTAAAAAATATTAATGATTCTAGTATGTTAATTTGGGTTCTATTCTTCTTTTTCCCGTTCAAAGAACTTGAACATTAAAAGAGCTGAGAATAAAAAGAAAATATTGATTTTTAGCTATGCCCTGTGACTGGAAAACACACTAAATCTTGCCTTTATTGAAATGTGCTTATGCCATTCTTTTTAGGCAATCCCTGGATTAGGGCTGTAAGAAAAGATTTACTGTTGATTTTTTTTCTCCTCAACACAAACACTTTGTTGAGGGCTCTCAAAATCATATCAGATCCAAATAGCTTCCTGCCCTAAATTTCCTTTTATTTAGAATGTTTAAATACTTCAGCTTTAGTGGGGATATATGAGAGAAAATGGAAAATGTGACACTCCAGAGTTTGATGAAGGCTTGACATACAATCACGAGGGGTTCCACAGAGCAGAATGGGTTCTGTTGCCTCATGCATAGAATGAGCTAAGTACTAGTAGGAAACAAAGGCAGAGGAGTGTTGTTGTGAGGTATTGTAACACTGTGTGAAGATGTGTCATTGTGATTGGTTTAATAAAAAGTTGAACAGCCAATAGCTGGGCAGGAGAGGATAGGCGGGACTTCCGTAGAGAGAGAGGAAGAGGAGGAGGAATCTAAGCACATGCATTTCACCAGTGAAACTCTGAAGAAATCGGACATACAGTCCAGAGCAAAAGTAACCAAGCCATGTGGCAGAACATAGATTGTTGGAGATAGGTTAATTTAAGTTATAAGAGCCAGTGAGACAAGCCTGAGCTAAAGGCCAAGGTTTCATAATTAATAATATGTCTCCACATCATTATTTGTGAGCTGGTGGCTGATGAAAAAGCTTACTGCAGAGTATGGTCAGCCGGAAAGCATGGGGAAGGCACCATAGGGAGAAAGAAGAACAGACTTTAAGAGATAAAGAAGGTTATGACAGGCAGAGTGAAAGCAGGCATTTCATCATGCCAACTAAAATGTGTGAAGAATCTTGGCGGTAAATGTAAATTTGGATTCCTCATTCTAAAAGGAGAGGAGAGAAAGAAATTCCACCTTGGTGCCCAAGTCCTGACACAGTGAAATCCTGACCAAACTTCTTTGAGAAAAATGACTGAATAATTAAACACATACAGTACATCTCCTAAGGGAAAGCCAAGAGCTGGATGAACCAAAGGCAAAGAATTGCTCAGTATCTCCAAAAGTCAATGTCCTTAGCCATCCAAAGCAATGGATAAAATCTGAGAATGGTACTGTTATTGTTTGGCTTGCCTATCAGCATGATGGTTCATGTAAATATAACTGCCAATCATTTAAGTGTGCTTTCTGTACACCAGCCAATATGGTTACAAATGGTTACTTTGGTGAAGTCTACCCTACTTGAGTTAAAATACTGCTCAGCGGTGACCAGAGACAATCAAAGATATCAAATGACTAACAAGATATTATCTTATTGTGGCAGAATTATAAGACTATTGTCCAGATTATGAAACTCAATGATTTGGTTCCTATACATCTATGACACTGCACTAAATCTTAAAGACCATTTTCAAAGAACATTGGTAAATGGATTAGAACTATCCAGAGTGGGAAATGCAGGCAATGAGACTCTAAGTAAAACTAGTCAAGAGTGAGTGAGAGAACAACTCATATATCTATCAGCTGGTTGCTTTGCTTGGGGCTATTACATGTTTTATATATTTACCAACATATGCATCATTTATAAAGAGCTATCCTGATTTAAAAAAACAGCAGCAATATAACATTCTAGAGGTCAGAACCATAAGGGATAGGCAGAAATGTAGGATAATAATCTTGGATAAATGTAAGAAAAGTTGGTCAACTGAAGATAGCTATGTAACAGTAGAGTAGGTCTTGTCTGGCCATAGTGAGCTGTCATACAGTGTTCAGTTAGGAACCAAGTCACCATCTGTAAGGGCTGAAGATTAGTACTTTATGGCAGTGGTAAACCCTGGACTTCACATAACTCCATCCATGCGTTCATTTCCCAGGACTGGCTCCTCTCCCGAGAACCATTTGTTCACAAGAATTTAAACCTACTGAAAGTAAGACAAGCCAAGGGAATTTTTTTTTGAAGAACCTGGAGATGCCCCATTGAAGCCAAGGACAGCAACAACATTGGAAGGACCAGAAGCAGAGAGAGGATATCATCAGGGACAAGAATTCGTCTTTCTGTCTCTGTCTCATAACACCTCAGCAATTTAGCTAAGACCACGTGTTCCTTCTCAGTGTCTCTTCCTGAGGACCCCATTCATTTCATTCTGCTGCTCTTACACTCTGTTAGCTCTACTCTCCTATATTCTTTTCAGTTTTATGATTCAGTCCATGTGACATCCCATTATGAAGCCTCAACCTCTAGACCTCAAACGTCCTGTCAAAATGGTGAGAGAACGGCAAGCCATTGAGGCTCAGATGGCAATATGGAGAAGGGATTGAGCATAAGTCTTCATCATTTGTAACTTAATTTCACCTATGAAGGGATGTAGATTGTCAGGCAACTTGTTTAATCTTGATACCACAGTTTCTTCATCTATAAAATGAGAGGTGAAGTGTGCATGCATGTGTGTGTGACTGTATGTATTCAAATGTTCAAATAGTAACAGTGCTTCTCACATAAGAAGATCTCCCTTTGAACTTCAAAACAACTATGAATACTGGCCAAGTAGATGGTCTTCATTTCATACAATGACTCAGAATTACATGAAGTCTGCTGCTCTTACAGTTAATGGTTTAGCTGGACCTGCATCCAAACCTTCCCGAGTCCTTTCAAATATTCTTTCCACACAGCATGCTTCTCCTTTGGATCAACTTTGTCTTTTACTATGTTAGTAGACTCACAGAAGAATTTTTTCACAGCCTGACGAACAACTTACAGCTTCTCAAAAGTATTTTCTGGGCACAACACAGTGTTCTCAATAACTACGATAAATTAAACTTTTCTTTGAAAATAATTTCAAGGAATATTTTGGGCAGGAACAGGTTTGTAACTGTCACTTCCTTTCCCTGATGCACACTTCCTCTAACGCACATATGCTCCTCTCCCCCACTGCGCATGTACAAGTACATGCACAGACCATCTCTCTGTTACAGAGACCATTACCCTCCAAGAGTTCAGGATCCCCCTCATAACTAAAGAAAGCAACTCCCTGCAGTCACTGTGCCTAAGATATGCTTTGTCTACTAGGTAAAGTTGAGCATAGTCCGGAGGGTATGTGAGATGTGTTTCCAGAGGCATCTGTAGTCCACACTGAAATCTGATAAACAAAGGAAAAAGGAGGAATGGGAACAAAAGAGTGGCCCCTGTTGGTGAAGAACAGCAGGTCAAAGCATTTTGGTGCTTTTGACAACTGGAAAGAGACAAAATAATGGCATGGGAGCTACAGAGAGAAGGCCTGAGGTTAGGGGGCTGGAGCAACCGAAGGAAATGGGAGTTTGCTGAGGGACAGCTGGCTTCAAAGAGATCCTTGTTGTCAGGTCACTTGGAGAATCCGACCTGACTTAGAACACTTCTTCCTGAGGGAAGGAGATTGAATCTGAGGCCTGAAACCTGAAGGTTCAGGATTCTGATTTCATATGCAGCTTTGATTTATCTCCTTCATTTCTTCGTTCTCCTTTTCTCCCCTGGCTCTGTCTCTGAGGGGCTTTCACCCTAATACTATGAGGCAGCACTAGCTAGCCCATATGCTTCCAACTTCAAGTCTTAAAAAAAGGAGAATTTACTCCGTGGACAGCACATCTGGCTCTCCCAGCTCTGACTGGCCCTTCATCAGATGCCCGTTTTTTACCCACACCCTCTGACATTCAAGAACAGGCTGTTGAACTGGCCTCTGCCCATGTCTCATGTTCCATCTCTAAAATCAACACCACACCTGAAATACACAGAGCTGAGGAAGGCATAGATAGGTCTCTATGGCCTCAATTGGCCATGAGGACATATTTCTCATCTAAAAGGGAAGTAAATGCTCGAGGCAAGAATAACTGAGGCACACTCCATTGCCCATCTAAGCTTAGGTCTGACTTTCATCCTAGTTGACTTAGGGGGACTAATTCTAAATTCCCAGAACTCCAAGACAATAAAAGTAATATAACATAAATCTGGGAAATATGCAAACATGAATTAAAACATGACTCCAACTTTTACTTACAGTGTGGTCTAAAAACCAACCTTGGAGCAATTGGCTCCCAAATGGTGGCGCTGTTTTGGAAAGTTTTGGCATAGTTAGGAAGTGGAGCCTCATCAGAGGAAGTGGCACTCTAGGAACTAGCGGTGATGTTTTACCATCCAGTCTACTTCCTGTTTGTTTTCTGCTTCCTAACTGTTGACAGGATGTGATCAGTTGCTTCACACTCCTGATGCCATGACATCCTGCCATGATGGACTGTATTCCTTCTTAAAGTCATCCAAAATAAAACTTTTCATCCCTCAAGTTAGTTACTTCTTGTCAAGTATTGGGTTGTAGCAATGAGACAAGTAATATAAATAGCATTGTATAATATTAATAAGGTTTAAATAGCCCTGCTTCATTTAATAACTGATGCTTATTGATCCAATAATGATAATTCACTGTCAATGATGACAACAATGGCAATGCTTAGAGATACCAAAACAGTTGGTGGGATCCTGATTATTAAGCCATTTTCCCATGCTCAGTGGACTTACAGTTAATCTCTGAAGAACACACAGCAGCTACCCTGATGTATGTGCTCCTCCTCTGTAGGACCCACAACCTTTATTACTTTGACCTCAGATTAATTTCTTTAGCCTTACCATTTCTAAATGAATCTCAATATGCATTAGATACAGTCAAGGTCATCTTTCTTCCTCTCCCAAAGATTAAAGGTTTCAAATTGTTGTACCTTTAAAAGTCAGAATGTCACTACATTAAAAACTGCCAAATCCCTTGGGCACCTGGCCAGTCCTACCAAGCCCTGCTCATTTAAACAACTGCCCTTCACTTGCGCCACACTTGGTATACCCAGAACTTTAGGATTGTCCACAAAATGTCCTTTCTCTAAACAACCAAAGTATTCTGTTTATAATTCCTGTTTATTAATAGCAATGGTCAAATTGGAGCTGGGAGAGGTGGCTGGGCTGTTAAGAATACTTGGTGCTCTCATTTGGTGGTTCACAACTGCCTCTAACTCCATCTCCAGGGGATCCAATGGCCTGCTCTGGCTTCCGCAGGTGTACATACATACACACACACACACACACACACACACACACACACACACACACACACACAAATAAAAATGAAATAAATCATTTTTTAAAGTGTTCAAGTCCTTCTAGCGTCTGCCCAAGGCCAAGCAGAGTGGAGCTCCCCCTGGGATATGGACAACCCTGGCTATTTTTCTCCCCATTGAAAGTGCTGTCTGAACTCAAGCTTCTCAATGACCCTGGGAAGGACTTTCTCAGACCATTAGATGGGAGGCAATATTTCTCTGCACATTTTAATGGGTACGTATTTCTAATTCTTCCTATGTCCTTTCTTCGCCTTTCACTTAGGACTAGAAAATCCTCACAAGGCCTCGGAGCACCATTCATAATTCAGCTTGTCTCCATCGTATCTTATTCCACCCTAGAGAATAAATAATGGCTGATCACTGTCATTCTTTGGTACTGGGAAAATCCTCTGCAGAGGAGAAAAACCAGCGTCCTATAGTTCTGGTTATAGTCTGAAATATTCTTAGTCTATGCCTTTTAAAATATTAAAAACTGCTTTTAAAAATAACAAAGAACCAAGCTTCGATTCTATACTACTGCTTTTGTTGAACACTAGTTTTCTAACATCTACTACAGGTAGATTAGTCACCAGTAGACCATGGCACATTAATTACATTCTTTTACTTTTAATGTAGTTTGGGAGATGAGCGAGGATAAAGTAAACTGTATATTCCAAAATATAGACACTCAAGAAAACATCCAATCAGATGAGCAGGGGCACTTTGCTTTTTCATCACTGTCCTTAGCAGGGCTAAAGGCAGCACAGATAACAGTGAAAATAGAACCAAAATCAAGTGGGTTCCAGTGCAAGCTCATGCATTACCCAGAGGCATCTGAACTCAGCCCACACTACCCTCTCCTAGTAAAAAACTGACTGGTACATTTCCTTTTGTAGCAGGCACAACTTCCAGAAGGTACTAGGTAAACCAGTACTACTAAACATGCAGGCTTTTTTTCTTCAAAGGAAGAAAATGGTACCCATTCACCCGGAAGGTTGGAGTGGATGTTGTCTAGCAAGCTGGTGATCTTTTGTTTTGTTTTGGTTTGGTTTGGTTTGGTTTTTGGTTTTTTGAGACAGGGTTTTTCTGTGTAGCTTTGCGCCTTTACTGGAACTCGCTCTGTAGCCCAGGGGGGCCTCAAACTCACAGCGATCCGCCTGGCTCTGCCTCCCGAGTGCTGGGATTAAAGGCGTGCGCCACCACCACGCAGCCAAACCTGGTGATCTTTTGATAGGCCATGGAGCCAGGCATCATCAAATCCCTCAGAATTCTGAGCATTATCTCTCAATCAATAGAGCCCATCTTTATGCTTATTATAAATCCTTCCTCCCTAGCCCCTGACCTCGAGCACTGTTTCTCCGTCAATAGAACCCATTCTTCTGGTAAAGGTCAGAGGTGTTTTGCTATAGAGATGTACTCTGCAAGGGGATCTCCATGTAGACATCACTGGCTCGTGGAGACTTTCATCTAGGGTTGGACTGTGTTTACATGTGTAACGAAAGTAAAGCCCTTGACCAGACTCCAGAAATCTTTGCTCCAGTACCAGCTAAAGTTGTGCTGATCCAAGTTCCATTCTTAACCTCACCTGGGTTATTTCCCTGATAGCTGTGACACTTCACACACACACACACACACACACACACACACACACACACACACTCACACACACACACTTTGTTCAGTTTTTCCGTTTAAAGTCACAAGTAGAGACATCTAAGATTCTCTTCCAACGGAGAAAAGTAAATGTTCTGGGTTAAGAATGCCAGAAGAACAGAGCATCTTTCTAAATTGCTTTAAGAAATGAGATTTCTCAGGTAAAATCGGGCTAGCCTATAGATTTGACAGCAAATAGTGCCACCCTTCAGCCACAGCTGGTTTCCTTAGAAGATAATCAGTTTTTATCTCTCAATCTTGATACCAATAAAATCTCCTTTGAAATCAAATCTAAGTTTATGAGCTTTTTTATCTCTTTCTCCCAACCTTTATGCTTTCAAAGACAAATGGGCAGGCTTCAGTTTTTTAGCCTTTGAGTTCCTCCTAAGTTCAGGCTCACCATCCTCGTACAGAACTCCTTAAGAGCAGAATGCTTGCTGCAGAGGAAGGAGACTGAAGTTCTGAGAAACTAAACAAGGCTTACCACACGCCAAGCACACCTACCTTGATGCCCAGCTAAGAGAGCAAGAGCCGGGCGAGGCAAGCAGATGGTGGCCAGTCAAGAAATGTACCTTCCTCCCCATGCTCTCCCCATGTGCAGCTGGCTTCTTGGCCAGGTTCTTAAGTGAAAGCAGTGAACGAAACAATCCCTTCCAGAGCTTACGGGTAAGATGACCTGCCATTACAATGCAACATGATCCACACCACGGTGAGTGTGCTAGAGAGAATTCCCTTTCCCACCCTCAATACAGGCTCTGTGTGTGTGTGTGCACCATGGGCAGTTACACAGACTCTCATACCTAGGTTAGAGCTCTGTTGTCTTTGTATTGAATGTCTTCATTCTTTAACAAGAGGTTTTACCTTTATACTGTTTCCAGCCCTGAAAGCTATTGAGACAGCTGGATTACACCTGTCATCCAGAAGCTAGCACCTTTTTCCTCTCAGAGCTGGTCCATCATCTAAGCACCGTTTCTGAAGCAGGTTCTGGTGATTCAGCCAGCCTCCTCTGTCACCTTAATGCATTCTTTATTCCGGGGGCTCCTCATGCCCTGAACTAGCAACAAAATGATGCTAGGGGCCTTGACTCTTTGCCTCTTAGCAAGCACCAAGGGTACAATTTTGCATCTCAGCGATCCTTAGATAGTCACTAAAGTGAGCCTGGGGGTGGAGGGGAACATGCCTTTAATCCCAGCAATCGGCAGGCAGAGCCAGGCAGAGCCAGATGGATCTCTGTGAGTTCGAGGCCAGCCTGGTCTACAAAGCGAGTTCCAGGAAAGACACAAAGCTACATAGAGAAACCCTGTCTCAAAAAAAAAAAAAAAAAAAAGTCACTAAAGTGAAACAAGTATAATAATAAGAATGTCCTAGCTACCTTCAAAGCGAATGGCAGACCACTTACACTCTAGGTCACCCATTCTGTGACTCAGCATGGAGCAATAAGGAAACCTCCACCTGCCATGCTTCACAGTGAAGCAGGAAAGAACAGCAGAAGCTTTTTGAGTAGCTAGGCTTTCTGCGACCCAACAGAGCCGGTGGCATTCAGACCTCTGGGTCCTCAATGTCGCAAAGAAGAAAACTCTTGAAATACATTGGAAGAGGGTAAGACTCCACGAAGAACCAGATGAAAGCAAGCCAGGTCCAGTCAGAAGAAAGGGCCTTCTCCCTGTGAGTTCTGGGATCATCTCATTCTCACCATGAAAGACGCATCCTGCTGTTACAAGCGATTTGAAGAAGGAGCAGGTGGTAAGAGGAAAACTGCACTGAGACCACGTGACTGGGAACCCCAAATTCAGACTTCCTGACCCCAGACCCTCTGCTCATGACCTCTGTGTCGCACATCCTCCATGACCACCATCCACTGCAGTGCCCCGCATGGTCCTCCTGAAGACCCCTCCACTCTGTGAAGAACCAACAGCCATCAATAGAAACAGAAATAGAAACCTTGTCTTCCAGTCCCCCCCTGCCAACAGTTTCGGGACCCCAGTGTAAATGACCAAGTGATGGGGGACAAGGAGGTGTCTGCATGGTCTGCATGGTGGGATGAGGCATGGGATCGGGAAAGGAACAGCCCCCTCTTTCTAGAGAGCTGTCCTGCTCCCCCGTGGGCATCTGCAAGCTGGAGAAGCTTGGGAGGAACTGGGCAGAGACTGGATTCTGTGAGTGACTGAATCCAAGAGGGAAGGATTCCGCGGCATCTGCGATAACCAGAATCCATGGAGAAAGGAAGACTGCTGAATTTAGAACCCAGAGTTTAATAAAGTCTCTACGCTGACCACCTAAAAAAATGTTACAGTTGGAAAAAAAAAAACCAGAAAAGATTATTCTTCAAGCCGTTGGAAGCTAGATTGCTTTATCTTTGATAGAGTATCAACAAACACTTGGCCCCAAGAGACCCTGAGATTTATTTAAGTTGCAGAGAGAACAAATCAGCACTTTGTACCATTTCCATTCCTTTGGAGACAACCCTCTGGTGTGATTCATCCTCTCCCTGAGCTCTACCCTAGCTGAAACTCCAGTAAATATTAGACACTTTTTTCCTAGTCAAGAGAAATAGACCAGAAATTAGACATTCGAGTTCTTTTAAAAACACCCCAGGAGAAAAAGCAAAATGTAGTATAAGATAATCACCCACCTTGGGATCATAAAATAAGCCATATACATACAGGATTGGATGTGTTTCTTCCACCATGTTAAAAAAAAAAAAAAGAAAGAAAGAAAGCTGGATAATGGGGGCCCAGCAGAGATCAAGGGTTTCCTATTAGGTATCTGTATTCCAGATGAATGCTTTACTCCTGGAGGACTCTGGGAGCATGTGTGTTCTGAGATAATTAGTCATTCTTTGATGGACTGTTTTACCAACTTTTTACTTAGTGAAATCTTGGGTAAAGAGTCCATTAAATTCTATCTGTCTTCTGGGATTTACTTCCCGCTCTGTAGAGTGCAGTCATGAAATTGGGGCAGTCACAAAAATCTCAGGAGGTAGAATTAAGGGAGCTATTTCACCTTGGCAGGGGATAATTCACCCAGTAAACAATCCAGGAAAACAGGCTAAAAAGTCAAAAATAAAAATCTCCGTGTCACCTCAACCCCCCGGTAGCTATCAAGATTTACCTTTATTGACAAAGTGGGGTTTTTTTTTTCAGTAGTTAGCCAAGAATATTCCCTGAAATAAGAGATCGGCTCCAGAGCAGAAGGGGAAGGTCAAGGAAGGGACATTTTATCTTCCAATGGCAGCCAGCACAAGGCCACTCTTCAGAAATCCAATTTCCAAGTAGAGGAAGGACTCCAGAAATGTCTACCTGGGCGTTCCTTTCAGAAGGCTGCAAGTCACCTGTTACCATATTGTACTCAAGAGCCTAAAGGACAGACTGCGTCTCACTGCAAATTCTTCCTGCTTTCCTGGTGGCTTTCTTCTATTGGGGATCAATTGCCATGGCACTAGGTACATTCAATGTTCTACCATCACTGAAGTCCGAGATGTTTCTTACTACTCTAAAAAAAGGTCTTAGTATTAGGCATTCACTCCTCATTTTTCCCCGCCCCCTGGTCCATGGCATAAGAGACTAATACATACCTTTGGAGTTCATTTTCTTTCTCTTAGCAGAACCCTTTTGAGGTTCACTCAGGTGGGGGCGTGTATCAGTACTTTTTGATCTGTCACGGCCGACTAGTATTTCATTGTCTGGATGTGCCGCTTTAATGTACCATGATAGGCATTTTGGTTGTCGCCACAGTTGGATTACTGTGACTATTGCTACTTTGAACTGGGAGCCCCTATTGTTAATGTCAGTACCTTATTCTTATAAAACTCTATAAAAATCCTTAGTGATTTATATAAACTCTCTCATTTGGCCCTCCAACGCCTACTTATCTCTGAGGATTACTTCTGAGGTACAAAAGATGTCTGTGTCATTCACTTCCACGGTGGTAAAAACCTGGACCCTTTGACTTTGCAACAGAATTCTGTTCCCCATGCAAGAAGAATTCTCAGCCCTAACTATTTATTCTATTTTCGTCTCAGTCTAACTTTCCTTGGATAGGTGAGGGCAGACAAATCCATTTCATGCTTCAGGTGCTACTCAAAACTGTGACTGCACCTCAGGCTCCTAAAGAGCATGGCATTTGCTCAATGATACAGCCAAGACACTGTATTTCTAGCAGCATAAAACTTAAAGACAATCAATACACACAACGCAAGAGCAAGAAAAGAGAAGGCGGCATGGTCAGACAGACAAGAACTAGATAAACCACTGGCACAGTCAGGAAAAAGGCTGTGGTCAGACAGCCAGTCAGCAGAATTCCTGACAGGGCAAATGCCTTCCTTTTCCTTCTGTCCTGAGACAACTGCCATATTTGTAAATTAACACAAGAAACAAAAGCGAAAGCAGCAGAATCCATTACCCAAGAGGCAGTAATCTAATTATACCATTGCAAGGGCAGTGGTCAGCCCTTACTCTGCCGCCTGGATAAATTACGGCCCTGTGTCCATCCATCTTCCATCCAGATAAGCCCTGGATTTACATGTGATCTTATGCAAGGGGTGCAGAGTTTCCACACCATTGAACTACCTGAATTTGAATTCTGATCAAAGAGTCACACAGTGTCAGAAGCCTACATGACTGAGAATGCCAGTCGTTTGCCTCTCTTTGGTGCATGCAAAAACGGCATTCCTGGGAGCCACTGACTGCAGGCTGTGACAACCATACTCTACGCTTATCCCACTGCAATCATGGCGTGGTGTTGAAATTCTTCTCCCATTTCCCGGCAGAAGCTTTGGACTAGTGTCCTTTAATCCTCGCAAAGACTATCAGAAAGTTACAAAACAAAACTGGGCCAGAGAAACAGCTTGGTGGGTAAAGATGCCTGACACCAAGTCTTACTGTCTGAATAGATAGATAGATAGATAGATAGATAGATAGATAGATAGATAGATAGATAGATAGATAGATGATAGATAGATAGATAGATAGATAGATAGATAGATAGATAGATAGATAGATAGATAGATGATAGATAGATAGATAGATAGATAGATAGATAGATAGATAGATAGATAGATAGATAGATGTAACAGGATTTTTTTAAAGCCTATCAAAAGTAGTTCATTATTGCCCCATTTCACAATAAAGGAAACGACGTTAAATGTAGTAAAACGATTGATTATCCAGCTAGAAAGTAGCAAACCCACTGCTTTAAACTATGCTTTCTGATGAAGTCTATTGCACCTTGTCCAGTTTGTCCTTCACTTTGAATGCAGATGGGAGAATCTTGGAGAAGCTTGTCAAGCTGCAGACAGCCAAGCATAGGATCCTGGAGTCTGGGTCTAATGAGCTCCTGAGTGCAGCCAGCCTTAGGCTCTGGACAGAGGAGTAGCCGCCCACCTGTCTGCCACTCCATTGCAACTGTCCAGAAAGATGAGGTTCCTCTCAACTCCCCATCATCCACTGGCCGATTGGGGTAGCCCGGACCTTAGCTGTCCTCTCTTCTCTAGACAGGCCTCTCAACTTTGGCTTGTCTCCTAGCCATACGGGATGTTTGGTCACAGCAGTTCACCGAGGAACTGCATGACCAAAACCAGAAACGTCTGCCAGTGTGGTGTGCAGACCTGCTGCTTGTGCCATTGGCCTGCTTACCCACCCATCCCCCTCAGCAGCTCCCACTAAGTTCCACCTACCCCTTCCCATGAAAGCCCTTTTCTAATTGAGTCTGAAATGTTTTCAGATCCCAAAAGTGGAGAGATTTTTCTACTGCAGAAAATTCTTTGAATAAACTTTCCACACCGAGTTCAGTTTTTATTTGATAAGAGTCTTCAGCTTTCTGGAAGCACCCCCACAGAGGAAAGTATTTGGTAATGCTTGGGGCTCATGTTCGCACAAACAAGCTGGTGATTTTCCCCTGTGGACCGTCTCAAGTTCCCACAATGTGTTTATCCATTGCTCAGTGGAGACCTCTCTGTTCTTAGCTTTAGGACATAATTCTTGGCATTTGAATACCCGTCCAGTGGGGACCTTAGAAAGAAAGCATTCTCCATTTCCAGTTCCCAAACTCAAAGAACACAATGCATCTGCTGTGAAATACTTTTCTTATAAGACGCATCCCTTGTCCCTGGAAAGTGTTTTTATAGAGTTACCAAAGCACTCCTCCTCAGACAAACCTTGAGAATGAACTTTCTCTTCCAAGGAGAGAGAGTCCTCTCTTGGCCTTCTCATTACCCAAGTTGGAGACAAGCATTTATCATAAAGTGTGACTAAGAAATCTAGAGAGCCTCTGCTCCCTCCTCAGACCTCAGACCCAGCACGTGGCCTTTGCTTTGCAAACTAACTGTCGCCAAGAAATCACTCTGGCTCCTAAGACACAGATTTTAGGCGGGAAATGAAAATGCCAAAGAAAAAAATTAAATGGACTTTTCTCTCAATGTGAGAATTCCTCCTCATCAATATTAGCATTAGGCTGTTTCTAGTCTAGAACTTACAAGTGGTTTGACTTAAAGGTTATCACTTTTAATAATTACGCTGTGGTGTTCTGCTGAATTTCCTGGGTCAATGGAATGGTCGTTATCTTTATTGCAATGATAATTCATGGATGTGCGAGAAGGCTAAAACTTACCAAATGGTGCACCAATAGAACAAAGATTCCAAAGTCAGAGCCGAGCAGTTACTTGTCCATCGATGCCCCTAGCAGCAGCATCCACAGTAGCCAAAGGTGGGTACATTTCCTGTGTTGTATAAATCATCTGAAAGTATATACAGCCGCACATCATTGCTAACAGGAGCGTATTCTGAGAAATGCATCCTTGCGTGGTTTTTGTCACTAGGCTGGCATCACAGCGTAGCACCACACTAGATGGTGTGGCTTACTGCACTTACAGCTACACCAACGAACACGCACGCAGTTTTTCATGGACTCAAATGCCGGCATGTGTCTGTGATTGTGTGCGGAGTACCATAGCATGAACATCACTCAGCCTTCAAAGACTGGGTGATTTTGACACTTGCTGCAAGATGGCTGGTTCTCGAAGAGATTACACCAAGTGAAATAATCTAGAAAAAGACAATTACTGTGTGATGCACCTCATCTCAAGTACCTACAGTATGGATTTGTGATGTTGGGCAGACAAGAGTGAGCTTGGTTCCTCCTTTGCTCTGTAGTTCCAAGGAGTGAGGGCTTCATTGTAGGATCTTCCCCGGTTACTGTCTTAGTTTTGTTTCAAGCAACTATGTCATGCTTTTTCTGTCCAGTAATTACCGAAGCATCTAGCTCAAGGAATCAGTAAACTTGTGGGCCTGTCTAGACACAGCCAAGCTAAAGAAAACCTAGGCCTGTGTACCAACTGTTCCACACAATTGAGCCTGAACAGCATGTACCTGCTGCATCCTGCCTTCGGAACAGCTGCAAGAGAGCTTCAGAGAAAGCCTGTTAGCCACATTGAGTCCTATCAAGCTGAAATACACTGAAGAATTTTGCCCACCTCATTCCTAATACTTTTTGGTCATTGAATTTCAACTCCTTTCCTTTATCTGGAATTTTCCATGGGTTTTTCTCCTTCCTCCTTGACTAAGAAGACATGGCATTCATTTGCATGATGAAAAAGCGTTCTGGGATGGGCGGCGTGGCTCTGTATTTAGCACTGGTAGAGACACAGAGCATCCTTCACAGGACATGGGTTCATAATGGAAAGGCTAACAGGAGCTTCTTAATGCTGAAGCGTGGTGATCATAAGCCCCAGAGCAGGCAAAACTGCAGCAACCTGCATTTCAGGGCCCCAAAGCCCTCCTGGAGCGCTGCAGTTTCTGGTTGCAAGCTGCGCACCCTCTTCAACACCAGCTGTGGGGGCGCGGGGGGGGGGGGGGGGGAATGAGTTGGGCAATAAAGCCATAAAGCCGAGCCTCTCACGGCTGGCAGCCAGGCATCTAGGAGCATCCCCAGTATGGTCAATCTAGATGGTAACCAGGTTGCCTGAGCCAGAGAAAATTGAGCTTCTCCAGATTCTATGTAGCTCCTCACTTGATCTGCTCTTTTCTGCTTCTCTCCAGTTCATGGTGAGACAGAAAGCGAGCCAGCGCAACTAAGGCAAAGAACCCTCGTGGAGGCAGTCCCCAAGGCCCCATTTTCTTCTGCATTGATTCTCCTGAGCCTCCCTGTGACCTATGACAGGGCAGCTGTCCTGCACTGTCCCTCTCCTGTAGGAGCGCGGCCAGGCAGCACCCACGATTCCTACCATGGGTTAGCTACCCCTGAATTTCACATCTTGTGATGCCCATGTGACGACCTCTCTGGCCACCACTCCCTTCACCAGCTGTTTGAATGCTTCAGAATCCAGCCTGCAGTCTAACCAGCATCCCTACCTTTATAGCTAAGTCGTTTATTCCTACAGCACCTTTAGGACATTCTCCCTCCCTCTCCCTCTCCCTCTCCCTCTCCCTCTCCCTCTCCCTCTCCCTCTCCCTCTCCCTCTCCCTCTCCCTCCCCCTCCCCCTCCCCCTCCCCCTCCCCCTCCCCCTCCCCCTCCCCCTCCTCTCTCTCTCTCTCTCTCTCTCTCTCTCTCTCTCTCTCTCTCTCTCTCGGAGGTATCACTTTTAACATTAAATCACAAACTCCTCAAAGCCTTGGGATTATGAAGTGCACCACGTGTGTGTCGGGCAGTACCTGCTAGACATGACGTGTATCCTAACAATCCCTGGCACTTGTGATGGATTGGTGGCAACCATGCTACCACCACAGCCAGCCCAAGTGTTCTTTTCTCCTGTAGCGCCTGAGGGAGCTGGGATGATTCATCCTTCCCTTGCTTGTCCTCCCTGCCACCTCTTCTCAGTCCCCCTCCCACCCACAGGACCTGATCCTATAAAAGGCTGCCCTCTCATCTTCTGAGACTCGGGAGAATGCTCAGCTGGGAGTGTACCTGAGGAGATTATAGACGCACCTTACTGGGAACACTTGCTTGTCAGGATTCCAAGCTACCTGCAGTTTTCTCAGGCACAGTTAGAACGTGATCAGACACCTCCAACCCAATGCATGCACACCATGTGGTAAGGGAATTCTGAACTGAAATGAGAAAAAGATGGCGGAATTCTTGCAGAACAGGAGAAGCCCTTGGCCTTGAAGTAGCCCCTTGGGAACAGCAGGCCTCTAATGCTGAAGGGATCCTCTTCCATGGAAGGTAGGCGGGAGGGCGTGCATAGGCATCAGCTGCTGGCTTCAGTGTCCCATCCTTGGGCACTCAGTCTGTATTCTCAATGGCGCTTGATCTTCCTTTAAAGAATGACAGAGCCTTTGTTCCTCAAACGCATTAAAAATGCAAATGGTTCCAGTGTTTCAATTAACATTAAGATACCAATGGCTCATGTCAGATCCTTTACCGAGGGCAGGCTTGGAGAGCAGAACAATAAGAAGAGATGTCGCTGAATGGAAACAGAAGAATAGAAAAGGAACAGGAGATTCCCTTTAGGGACCAAAATAAATTTTATCTTAGTTTTTGGTCCCAATTATATCTTCTCTAGAATTGTAAATCAACAGAAGCTAAAATAACAAGTGACTCCTGTAGGGTACTGGTGGTGGGGGCTGGGGGCAGTCTGTAGGAAACCTTCATATGTATCACTGAATTAGCCTCCCAGAGCCATCCAGTCAGGTAGGCAGGAAGCCCACCTGCCCAGAGAAGATAAAATGTGGGGCCTCAAGATGCTGTGTGAATTGATCAATAGAATTTGCTCTCAAAACTCAGCGATCTGCTCATTTATTCAACAAATAATTCTGCCTAGCCTACAATAGACCAGGTTGTATTAGGTGCTAGAGACAACAAAATGATGTAAAAAAAAAACCCAACACAGACTCTGCCCTTAGAGACCAAGAAGTCAAACCAAGTAGACAAATGTCAGACAATTTGTGACAGAAATAAATGCAGCATAACTATTGTTTAAAAATGGGGATGAGGGAGCTGGCGTCTTAGTGAGGATTTCCATAGCTGTGAAGAGACACCATGACCATGGCAGCTCTTATAAAGGAAACCAGACTCTTATAAAGGACCAGGAACACCAGACTATATATTTCTGTAAGGTGAGGGGCCGGCCAAGGGGTTTTCCAACACACAGTGCCATGCAAGTGTAGGTCCTACAAAAAGAACATTCCAGAAACTCCACAGGGGATAGTATGACTGAAGGGAGGGAGCAAGCGAGTGTGTGAAGGAAGTGTGTGATACAGATGGAGTTTGGGGAGGGAGAGGCTGGGGCTAGATCATGCAGGGATTAGTTTTCCCCAGCATGGACTTTGTCCTTTCTAGTAACAGAGGCTAAATGTTTTAAGCAAGGAGATGACTTCCAGGAGGCTCACTGAACCTCACTCACCATTTTTCAGCATAGAGGGCTACAGTCTAGCTAGAAAATGGTGAACTCTGGGTTCATTGAGGACCAGGTCTCAAAGGAATAAGGCAGAGAGTAATAAAGGAGGATGTCCTCCAGGTTCTCACACCTGCACACACCAAGAGAGGAGACAGAAAGACAAAGAGAGACAGAAACACAGAGACACAGAAAGAAACAGAGACACAGAGAGAGACCCTGAAAGTTGTATAAAAGCTATTATAAATGGCATTCCATTCAACTCATATTTTCATAGAGACTTCCTTGAAAACTTGAAGAACTGATTACAGTCCCAGACCACCCAGAGAACTGTGGAAACAAAGGCTTGAACTCAGCAATTTTTATACTGTTTCCTCATGTGAAAATGCTCCCAGGAGCATTAGACTCAGTGGCAATCAAAGCCCAAACATGTGAAAAAACAAATGTGTAAAGATGAAGACTCGGGGGCTGGGGAGATGAATCTGTTAATAAGGTCCCTGACACACAAGGATAAGGACCTGTGCTCAGCCCATGTCTATAACCCCAGCATTGGGGAGGTGGAGACGGAAGGATCCCTGGGGCTTGCAGGCCTAACAGTCTGGCCAAATTGATGCACTCCAGGTTCAGAGCGATAGAGAAAGATAGATGACATCAACTTACGGCCTTCGTGCAGTCACAAACATGCACAGATACAAATACACGGACACACACACATTCATTGACAAGTATGCACACTAATACAATACACACACATACTTGCACATACATACACAAAAAGAGCTTTTTGATACCAGGGACACCCAACTAAAAACACATGTCACTGTAGGCTGATGTCACATATAAGTAATATAAAGGCAGGTAAAAGTTGGAGAAGCCTGAATTCTTGCCCAAAGATACAATTGGGTCTAAAATCCCACAGTTTTATGAAGATTGACTCTGGCAAATAAAACACTGGTGTTCTAGATGACTTTTGGTGCCACATTCAGCAGGCTTGTAGCTTCCTTGAACAGCCAGAATACGCTCTTACCAGGCGATGTCAGGACTCTGTGTGTCCAATGTGGTAATGTTTCTTAGCTTCTTGTGCTGGATTTGAACAATGGCAAACAGCAAGTGTAAAAATCCATCAAGCCAAGCCATGCAGACACAGGTCAGGCAAATGTCTATTCTGCAGGACAGTTTTCTTTTCTTTTTTTTTTTTTTTTTATGTCTTCCCGGTGGCATGGGGGGAGAGGGGAGAAAGCGTGGCTCATTCGTCAACATGAGAAGGGGTGATGACACTATTGTTGTGCCTTTACATGGCAGCCTTCCCCGTTCTTTTTTCTTGTCATATCTAAACACCACTGTACCTTCCCAACCTTACCCTCCAAACCACACCACATACATACACACACACACACACACACACACACACACACACACACACATACACACACCACTCTACTATTCAGCTCCTCGCCTTCTTTCCACACATACAATATATATATATACATTTTTTGCAATTACAGTCTCTATTTCTTGTGTTCCTGCTATATAGATGTTTTAGCTAGGTGTGGGGACACATTCAGAAAACCTAAAAGAATGATCAAGAGTTTGAAGTGAGTCTGGGGCTACCTTGTCACAGAATCTGGTGATCAGAACTAGTTAAAGAGGGGTTTTTTTTGTTTGTTTGTTTGGTTGGTTGGTTGCTTGCTTGCTTGCTTTTGTTTCGTTTTGCTGTCTATTTTTGAATAAGGTTTCTTGATTCAGTTGTTGGTAACAAAAATTCCTGTGGCCGTGATAAGAAATAAAAGGAACTCAGGTGATTGGGAACTTACAAAATCAGTTGATAGCCTAAAGGAGCAGGGTGTAGACTGAACCCCCCACCCTCCACCCCACCCCCAACAGCACTGCAGCTCCATGAACTCCACCCCGGTTACATGGCTGCACTCCTGGACTGAATTCTGAAGCCAGGTGTCCTTCAAGAGCATCCCGTTGGCGGAAGCCCAACTGGTATGCAAATCCTTACCTCACAGAAGTCTGAACAATAAAATGTACCTCTGCGAGGTAGTAAGGCACATGGAAAGGTTTGAAATGGGCATTAAAGACTCAGTCTACAGTTTTCCCCATCATTTTTAACAGGACGAAAGCAGCTCTTTTAAAAAGAAATTTCTGAGAGTGTTTTATGTTCAAGTAGGGCGACCTCTCAGCCACCCAGCAAAGAGCCTCTCAGTGAAGACTACCTTCTCTGTCACTAGTGAAACTAAAGCCATTTTAGCTAAGGGGGTGGGACTAGCTTTGATGAGGGGCCTTCAAATATTTTTGTCCATGAAAGCTATCGGCAGAGCCGGGAATTATGGGCCAGCCTCCTCCATATACAGCACCAGGAGAAGCCATCCAGAGCATCCCCGACCCTTCCGTGGTGTACAAAGAGTTAAAGCCCTCCCCAGAAGTTGTATTTTACTGGAATGCCTCCCAGCTCTTGGCACCTCTGTTCTCCCTGCTGAGGACTTGGCCATTTCAGTCCAAACCAGGCAAAATGAAACAAGTCCCTCTTCTGCTTCTTGGGCCAAAAAAAGGTGTGCAGTGACGCCCTTCTTACAACATCACCTTTTGTTTCCATCGGTCTGTGTTTCCCAACTTCACATCAGACTGGGGCCAGGAACCAGATGTGATCCTGATGCACTGTGCATTACACATTTATTTGACTAAAAGAATGAATTTTTTAAAAGGGGCATAAGAAATTGTACTTTCAGTGCCTCTTGTGGACCAGACCGTGAATTAGCAGAAGGATGCATTATTTGAGAAAGTACCTCCACTACCCTGTAACATTATTATTACGCTCTCGTTTTTGCCCCTCCCCAGCCAAGAAATTGAGGCTGAGTAATGGACCAGGTGAATTCAGACCTACCGCTTCCACACTGGGATGGTGGGATTCAGATCTCAACCTGTGGTTCCACAGCTCTGTGCTTCCCATTACTATAGCAGGTTTTCTTCTAAGCCACCAACCACCTCCCAAATCATGACACAGAGACTTAATAATAGTTTTGAATGCTCAGCCTTATCTTAGCTCTTATTTTAATCTGTTTCTCTTTATTAATGTTTTGCCTCGGATCTTTTTACCTTTCATTCTTTCTATATATCTTATTTTCCTGCTGTCTCTGGCTGGCTGGCTTGTGGCTGGCTGGCTTTTGGCCCAGTGCATGTCCCCCTCTTTCTCCTAATTCTCCTTCCTCTCGTTCTTCTCAAGCCTAGATTTCTCCTCCTATTTATTCTCTCTGCCCACCAGCCCCAACTATCCCTCTTCTGCCTAGCTATTGGCTGTTCAGCTTTTTATTAGACCAATCAGGTGCCTTAGGCAGGCAAGGCAAAACAGCAACACATCTTCTCATAGCTAAACAAATGCAGCACAAACAAATGTAACACATCCTTAGACCATTAAAAAAATGCAGCAGAAACAAATGTAACACATCTTTACACAGTTAAAGTAATATTCCACAGCATAAACAAATGTAACATATTTTTGCATAGTTAAATATTCCATAACATAATACATTGTAGTTCTCAGCTCCTTTTAACCACATCCCATTAAAAGCCTTTGCCAGGTAGCCTTTTTGGTAACTTATAAAAATAATGTTTTCATTTTCAAAACATTATTATATTTTACTTATAAACTTATAATTATTTTATCACATTTATTATTTCACAAGACATGCACATCTCAGTTTCTACTTGGATTACAAAACACTGTCCCTCACCACTGATGTTATGCCATAAGGATAAAAATAAAGTCAACCTATCAAAAATAATTGAAAAGGAAATGAAGATCCATGAACATTAAAAGCAATCACCTTAAAGTAAAACAGCCCAAATTGAAGCTGGAATTTAAGGAACTTGTCTCTTTATTATGTGGCATGAACTTCAAACAGCTCTGAAGGTGAAATGTGAATTTTATACCATCCAAAATATCTCATAAGTCAAATTCCTGGGATAGGGAGGTGAAGTGTTATTTTTGGATAATAAACTGTCTATAACTACATTGATTCCTATGACATGAATATGCAATATTCACACTAAAAATAATTGTCAACATGATACTCTGAAAGATGTTTGCCCCAGAGGCCTATATTCTGAAGGCAGGAAGCATGGGCTACTCCAAGTCAGAAATACTGTATTTGGATCCAATTCCTCCACACAAGAACTGGATACAATTTGATCTCCACATGCCTCATTACCTTATCTTGAAAATGAAGAGTTTGCCTACATTGTGGGCTTATGGTGAGAATTTTAAAAGGCTGTGGCATTGTATTCCCCCAAATATTGTGCATGCTAATAAACTTATCTAGGGTCAGAGACAGAGCAGCCACAATATTAAACATAAAGGATAGGCAATGGTAGCACACGCATTTAATCCTAGCATTCCAGAGGCAGAAATCTGTGTGTTTAGGGATACAGCCAGCATTGGATACACATGCCTTTAATCTCAATACCAACCATAGAAGACCTGGAGGTTTATACAGCCAGGCAGTGACGAGGCAGTCATGTGGTTGGGTCTACAACCAATGAGAAGGCAGAACTGCAAGTCTTTATAAAGACTCTAACACAGGAAGTAGCTCTCTTTCGGAGAGGTAGGACCACCGCAGGAGGAAGGGTAAAGTTTTAGCTCCTAGCTCTGACCTCTTGACTTTCTTCTTTGCATTGAAAAAAAAAAGAAGTGTGCAGGGAACCATGACCACACCTAACAGCAACTCTGAAATCTTCAAAAGGATGATGGGACCCCACAAAGATGATTCCACATGGACTATGATAAAGCCATTAAGCCGATTAACACCATGGAAAAATCAACTTTGGACTACAAACTGGTCAGGACAATTTCGAGATGACTAGCTGAGATGATCCAGCCTGACAGACTACTCGAGCAAGGACATGTGACAAGCCCTGAACTATCCTATTATGCAGAGACTGGACAAATGATACAGGACTTGACAATTAATCCAAAATATTTCTTTTCAAGATTCCCTAAAGATATCTTCACCCCTAGAAAGCAAAAAGAAAAAGAAAATAAGATATGAGATAGATCATTGAATTTACTCTGAGAAAAAAGATAAAGAAATAATAGGATAAATAAGTAGGTCACTGAATCTATACTGAGGAAAAAGAGGAAGATATAAAAATGACAAAAGGTAGACTATTGAATCTATTATGAAAAAAAAAGAGAGAATATGGATATGATAAGATAAAAAGGGAGATTATGGAATCTACTTTTAAAAAGGAATTACTTGTTTTAAATAAGATAAGAAATGAAAATATTTTGGTCTGAGTTTATCAGATGTTACTGGACTGGACATGTATATATATGTATATATATATATATATAATGGAGTTTTTATCTGAATCTGTCAAATGTTAATGTACTAGACATCGTTAATGTAATCTTGACTGTGTATATTGTATATACTTACTGGATATAATTTTTCTTGTATTAGTTATAAGCTTTTTTAAATTTTAGTCAAAAAGAGAGGAAATGTGGTATTGTATTCCCCCAAATATTGTGTATGCTAATAAACTTATCTGGGGTCAGAGACAGAGCAGCCACAATATTAAACATAAAGGATAGGCAGTGGTAGCCCACGACTTTAATCCTAGCATTCCAGAGGCAGAAATCCATGTGTTCAAGGATACAGCCAGGCATGGTGACTCACACCTTTAACCCCAGAAAGCGAGCCTTTAATCCCAGGGAGTGGTGGTAGAAAGCAGAAAGGTATATAAGGTGTGAGGACCAGAAACTAGAAGCATTTGGCTGGTTAAGCATTTGGCTAGTTAAGCATTCAGGTTTTTGAGCAGCAATTCAGCTGAGACCCATTCTGGATGAGGACTCAGAGGCCTCCAGTCTGAGGAGACAAGACCAGCTGAGGATCTGGCGAGGTGAGGTAGCTGTGGCTTGTTCTGTCTCTCTGATCTACCAGCATTGCCCCCAATAACTGGCCTCGGGTTTGATTTTATTAATAAGAATTTTTAAGATTCATGCTACAAAAGGCTGAGCATACATAAATGCTCTCTCTCTTATATTATTGTTGTTGTTGTTGTTGGACAAAATATCATATTCAATGCCTCATCCCCATCCAATTGATCATGTGTCAGAGAAAACACAATTATATTTAGCAGAAGATTTACTTTTTTATTTAATAAACAAGGGTTAAATACATGTGTGTATAAATAAAGCATGCATGTGTATGGTATTGTTGTTATTGTTCCTGAAGAAAAGTTATCCACCAGACTAAGAACACTGGCCTATTTAATGGCAGTCAAAACATTCCAGTCTTATAGCTTCCTTCATGAAATATTCAGATAAAAAAAATCCTTCAGTTTCTTCTTTGAACATCCCAACACTATATGTGTAGCAAAGGTATAAGTTTCTTTTGGTTTTGTCTTTAAAAATATTTTGAATAACTCTGAGAATTTCAGACAATGTATCTTGATCAGATTTACTCTTCACTCCTCCCCATGATTCTTCCTAGATCCCACCTCCAACTTTATGTCCTCTCCCCCTCTCTTTCTCAATTAATAACTCATTCAGTCCAACTTGTGCCGCCCATACACTCCTGCCGCCCATACACTCCGGCCGCCCGTACACTCCGGCTGTCTGAATACTCCTGGGTGTGGGGTCATCCACTGGAGTGGGTCAACCCATCAGTAACCACTTCCTTTAAAAAAAATTGACTCTCCTTCCCTGAGAAGCCATTAACGGTCCATAGCTCCTCCATTAACCTCCATGGGTTGGGGGTGCTCATGAGTCCCTTCCCACTCTGTGTAGAATGTTGACGGGCTTGATTTTGTCAGATCTTTGGCAAGGAACCATAGCTAAACATCACAGGCTGTAACTTCCAAATGTGAACCAAAATGAATCCCCTCTGTCTCTCCAGTTGCTTTTGTCAAGGTATTTCTTGTTGACATAGCAACAAGAAAAACTAAGAGAGTGACCAAACTATTTTATCAATGTTGTCTCCCTAAAAATGGTAAAAATGTTATATCTCCATCTGCAGAGTCAAAGTACCAAAGAGCACAGATGCGCAGAAGTAAAACACACACACATACACACACACACACACACTACACTACACTACACTACACTCTTGTCCCAATCAGTGGTGAGCTGGGTTTTTTTTTTTTTTTTTGGTTTTTTTTTTTGTTTTTTGTTTGTTTGTTTTTTCGAGACAGGGTTTCTCTGTGTAGCTTTGCGCCTTTCCTGGAACTCACTTGGTAGCCTAGGCTGGCCTCGAACTCACAGAGATCCGCCTGACTCTGCCTCCCGAGTGCTGGGATTAAAGGCGTGCACCACCACCGCCCGGCTGTGAGCTGTTTTTATAAGGTAGCCTTCCCTAGGAACTGAAGGCCAAGTAGGCCAGGGAAGCAGGTAGTCTAACTGTGGATCTTCACCTCTCCCCTCTCTCCTCCAAATCCAAGCCCCTAGTCTCACCCCCAGCTCAGTAGCAGACCGCCTGCTGTGGCCTCCCCTTGCTCTCTGACCCCATCCTTCAGCCTTCTTCCTCTATCATCCTGTTATCTCAGCCCTCAACTCCAGCAAGCATTCCCTGGGCACCTGCCTGCCAACCCTGCCAGAGAAGAAAGTAGGCCAGCAAAGCAGGTAGGCAAGCTTCCGATCTCCACTCTCCCTCCTCTCCTCCAAATCCAATCCCCCAATCCCTGGGTCTCAACCACAGCTCTATAGCAGACTACCTGTCATGGCCTCTCCTTACTCTCTATCTCCATCCATTCCCATAGAACTAAACAGATCCTGGTGGAACACCTTGCTCTCCTCCCTCCTGTGGACCCTCTCAGACTTCTCTTTCTACCCCATCCCCATTCCTAAATGTCAGCTCCCAATACCAAGGAACACATTCTACCCAGAACCCTTAGTGGCTACACCTAGCATGATCCCAGATAATTTTCCTATCAGTCAATAGCTACCAAATTCTCTAAGAAAAAAGAGGGAGCAACAGACACCAAGGATCAAAACACCACCCATCAAAAACAAGACCAGATAGCAGTACCTAGAATTCCAATCAACCCAAACCCAGATGCCTATATACCAGCATAAAAACACAATTAATAACAGCCAAGACATATGTCTCCACAAGAACCCAGCAACTCTACCACAGCAGGCCCTGAGTATTGCAACATAGTTAAAACACAAGAAAAACATCCTTGAAATCATCTTTATGGATATGACAGAATTCTTTAAAAATAAATTAAATCCTTTAAAGAAATCTATGAAAACACAAGCAGTGTATAGAAATGAATAAAATCGTTCAAGATCTAAAAGTAGAAATAGAATCAATAAAGAAAACACAAACTGAAGGAAATCTGGAAATGAAAAATTTAGGAACTCAAACAGGAGCAACAGGGGCATGCTTCACCAACAGAACATAAGAGATGGAAGAGAGAATCTTGGGCACTGAAGATAACGATAAAATAAATGGATGCATCAGTCAAAGAAAATGTTAAATCTAAAAATATTATAGGCACAAGACATCCAGGAATTCTGGGACACTATGAAAAGAATAATAGGAATTGAGGAAAGAGAAGAAACCCAGGCCAAAGGCACAGAAAATGTTTTCAATAAAATCATAGAAGAAAATTTTCTTAACCCAAAGAAGGAGATACCTATCAAGGTACAAGAAGCATACAGAACACCAAATAGATTGGATCAGGAAAGAAATCCCCCTCACCACATAACAATTAAAACACTGAGCATACAGAACAAAGAAAGACTATTAAAAGCTGCAAGGAAAAAAGACTGCGTAGCATATAAAGGCAGACCTATTAGAATTACACCCAACTTCTCATGGAGACCCTAAAAGCCAGAAAGGCCTGGACAGATGTCCTGCAGACTCTAAGAAACTATAGATGCCAGCCCAGACTACTATATCCAGAAAAAAATTCAATCACAGTAGGTGGAGAAAATGGATATTATATGATTAAAAAAAAACAAATTTAAGCAACATCTATGTACAAACCCAGCCCTACAGAAGGTGCTAGAAAGAAAACTTCAACCTGAAGATGCCAACCACACCCAAGAAAACACAAGGAATAAATGATCCCAGACCAACAAATCAAAAGAGGGGAACACACACACACACACACACACACACACACACACACACACACACACACACCACCACCACCACCACCACCACCACAACCACAATAACATCACAATAACAGTCATCAACAAACACTGCTCATTGATAACTTTCAACACCAATGGTCTCAATTCCCCAACAAAAAGACACATGAACAGAATGGATGTGAAAACAGGATCCATCCTTCTGCTGCATACAAGAAACACACTTCAGCATCAAGGGCAGACATCACCTCAGGGTAAAAGGATGGAAAAAAATATCCCAAACAATTAGACTTAGCAAGCAAGCCAGTGTGGCCATTTTAATATCTAACAAAATAGACTTCAAACCAAAATTAATCAGAAAAGCTAGGGAAGGACACTACATACTCATCAGAGGAAAAAATCCACCAAGAAGACATTACAGTTCTTATTATCTTTGCACCAAACACAAGGGCATCCAAGTTCATAGAAGAAACACCACTCCAGCTTAAATCACATACTGACCCTCACACACTGATAGCAGGAGACTTCAAAACCCCACACTCACCCATGGGCAGGTCATCCAGACAAAAGCTCAATAGAGAAATACTGGTGCTAACTGACATCATAAACCAAGTAAACCTGACAGATATTTACAGAACATTTCACTCAAAGACAAAAGAATAAACGTTCTTCTCAACAGTTCGTGGAACTTTCTTCAAACCTGACCACATACTTGGACACAAAGCAAGTCTCAACAAATTGAAAAAATAAATAAAAAAAAAATAACATCCTGAATCCTGTTTGACCATCACAGACTAAAGCTGGATATCAACAACAACAGAAATGATAGACAGCTTACATACTCATAGAAACCAAATAGCTCACTATTGAATGAAAAACGGATTCAGACAGAAATTTAAAACTTTTTAGAACTGAGTCAAAATGAATATATAACATACCCGAACACGTGGGACAATAAAGGCAGTTCCAAGAGGCGAGTTTCCAGCGCCAAGTGCCTACATTAAAAAGGGAGAGAGAAAGGGAGAGAGAGATCTCCTACTAGTAACTTACCAGCATACCTTAAAGCTCTAGAACAAAAAGAAGAAATAGCCCCCCAAAGGAGTGAAAGCAAGAAATAATCGAACTCAGGGCTGAAATCAATAAAACAGAAACAACAAAAACAATACAAAGAATCAAGGAAACAAAGAGCTAGTCCTTGGAGAAATCAGTAAGACTGACAAACCCTTAGCCAAATTAACTAAAAGGAAGAAAAAATAAGATCCAAATTAACAAAATTAGAAAAGGGGTACATAGCAATAGACACTGAGGAAATCCAGAGAATCACAAGGACATACTTTAAAAACCTATACTCCACCACGTTAGAAAAAACTAAAAGAAATGGATAATTTTCTCAATATAAACCACCTAATGAAGATAAATCAAAATGAGATGAGCAATTAAACAGACCTATACTCTTTAATGAAATAGAAGCTGTAATTAATAGAAGCCACCCTTCCCCCTCAAAAAAAGTTCAGTGCCAGATGGTTTAAGTAAAGAATTTTATAAGACTTTCAAGTAGTTAATCAACATTCTCCCATACTCATAGATCAGTGCTCAGTCATCATCGGAGAAGCTACCTTCTGCAGCAGATGAGAATGAATACAGAGACCACAACCAGATGATATGCACAGAGTGAGAGGCCTTGGAACATTCATCCCTAAATGAGATGTCTTCATCAAATCCCTCCCCTCAGAGATCAGGGAACCCCACAGAAGAGGAGGCAGAAAGAGTGTAAAAGCCAGAGAGGATGGAGGACGCCAAGGAAACAAGACTTTCTAAACACAACAGAACACAGGTAAGAACCCATAGAGACTGAGGCTTCATCCATAGGACCTGCAAGGGTCATGCTCCAGATGGGGTCCTAGAGCTGAAAGAAGTGGACACATGCCCCTATCCCTAACCCAGAAGCAATCTCCAATTGATAATACCACTCACAAATGAAAACTTAGTTTTCTCCAAGGGAGTCTCACTAGGGAAAAAACTACTCTTACGGGTAGGCTGCATGCCCAGCAGGAGATGGCCAACAGTAAAGGAACTCAACAGTGTCTTTGGAGGTTCCTTATCTCACAATGTCACATCTTCCATACAGGTCCTTTGCATTTATATTATGGCTCCTGATTTCGTGTCTTTATTGGATTCCTGGGCATGCAAATAAGTGAGTCTCTACATCTATATTTGTTTCTTGTGCCTTTTCATTGACTCTTCTCCTTCTGTTTGTTTCTTTTGTCCTATTCTGATGTGTTTGTTTTATCTTAATATGTTTTATTTTTTTGCTTTAGTATTTTTCCTTAGAAACCTGTTTATTTTCTACTGAGAGACAGAAAGGGGATGGATCGGATGGAAGGGGAGATAGAGAGGAACTGGGAGGAGTAAAGGAAGGAGAAATGATAATCGGGATATAATTAGAGAAAGTTTTCAATAAGAGAAAAAATAAACAAAGATGGCACTACCACATAAAAGAGAGAGAGAGAGAGAGAGAGAGAGAGAGAGAGAGAGAGAGAGAGAGAGAGAGAGAGAGAGAGAGAGAGAGAGAGAGAGAGAGAGAGAGAGAGAGAGAATGGGATGACTGTTTTAATTCATTCAGGAACAATAATCTCAGGCAAGCAGCTCCATGTTCCTGAATTTCTTATATTCCAGCACCTTCCTTTGCAGTATCTTTCCCACCCCTCAAGTACTGCCCTGCATCCAGAATGGGCAGGGTCCCTTTAACAGTTGCGGTCATCAGCCACCTGCACCCTGTCAATGACAGTGGTATTTCTAGTCAGTCTGTAGTCCTTTGCTGGCCAGCACTGTAACTCGGTGTTGTGTGTTTGACATATCCCGGGCTGTCTCCTGCCTGTGGGCCTTCACCTCCTGAAGTCTTATTTCAGAGCTGTTTTCATCAATTCTACTCTTTTATTAACTGAATCATAAAATCTCCTTCTCTTCACCGCCTTTCTGAGATAATGCTCTGCAGTCACTAATAGAATTTTAAGCCTGGGTTGCCTCTTATTTCAAAAGTATACATTCTAAGCCAAGCAAGAAATTTGGAATTGTATCTTCCCAGCTAGAGATGCAAAGTATGTCACATACTCAAATGGAAGCACGTTCCATTTGGAGGTTCTGATCATTTGGTTTTACCTTCCATGATGCCGGCCAGGTATTTCTATAGAATAATAACCCCAAGAGGGGGTGTCTTTAATTTCAGGCCTTTATAAAGACTAAAGAAATTCTCAGCATGACTGAATTTATCTTTGCCAGCCAAAACTATACACCATACATAGTTATATATATATATAAAACAATGTATAGGATTTAGCAACTAGCAATAACCTATGATTGTCACAACTAAGGGAAACATCACGATGGTCTCTACTCAACCTCTGTGTCTTTCCCTGGTGGTCTTATTACAGGTTGTGTAAAGTGCCACAACCCTCGCTCTTTTCCTCATCAGCTGGAACCTTATGTTTGCATGACCACTTCCCTGAACATGAACCTGAGCACTGTGGGACTGGAGGGGAAATTCAGGCATTTCATTTTACCAGTAATGTAGTGTCAAATGGACCCCTACATTTTCTTTACATCATCACTCTTTCTGTACAAGTCTCAAGACATACTCTCTAGGCTGGAGGTGTAGCTCTGTAGCTCAGTGGTGCAATGCTTGCCCAGCATATGTGAGGCCCAGGTTCCATCCCTAATACCACAGAAAAGAACAACTTAAACACATACACACAGATGTACATGCATGTGTGTACACATCCAAGTTTCTTGAGACAAAAAATTTAGAGTTTTCAGGGCATTGCTATATGTATGTGTTTATGGATGCTACACATTTGCATGCACAGGTGCACATGTGTATGAGGGCAGCAGAACCCCTTCCTCAGGTCCCAGTTATCTCTGTTTTCAAGACAGAGTAGCTCATTCACCTGGAACTCACTGATTAGGGAAGACTGGCTGGCCAGGGAGTCCCAGGATCCTGCTGTTTCTACCTCTCAGGGTTACAAGTGCACACCACCATGCCCAGCTTATTTTTGTGTGGGATCTGGAACTAGAGCTCAGGTCCTCACGCTTATAGGATTTGACTCACTGAGCCATCTCTCCAGTCCTAGAGCATCGTTATTAAAATGCCCTAATATCCAGCCCACTGGACTGCAGGTAGAGACTGTAAGAGGAGTTCTTTGAACTCCTGCTGCACCTAATATCTACCCTACATTATATCAAGGACTATGCACTGAGCTGCTTTACATCCATGCCTTAGTCTTGACTCTGCAATCCTTCTTTAAGAACAAATATTACCCAATATGTGAATTCCATCTCAGCATCTACTCTGCATCTATCACCAAGTGCTAGTGTTTGATAACAGAGCACTTGGGAGATTCATTGTCTTCTAAGAACTAAGAGAACTGGAAGATGTCTTTGCATATCAGTCTTTCCCTACTAAAGCTAACCTGCTACAGACTCAAGATCTTTCCCACAGAACTATAGTCAGGAATTATATCCACAGTTGTTTATCCAGTCCACAGACAGAGCTTGCTAATCACTCATGAACCCCATGCAGTGATGGGACAGAACGCCAGAGATCTGTTCCACACCCTTAGAATGATTCTGCTCATCTGACAAGTAATACAAAAAAGCTGGGTTATCTTGAGACATGGTCATTCAAAAGTGAACAGCATCAGAGAGATCATGCTGGCATTGGGCAGCTTTATCCCCAAGACTTAGAACAATGTATCAATAATAGATAACAGTGTTAATTACACAACTGTTAAGTGTTGTATAAATTATGTATCTGTGGTTTCATTTCGTGTGTGTGTGTGTGTGTGTGTGTGTGTGTGTGTGTGTGTGTGTGTGTGTTGCATATGAGGAAGGGGCATTTTTATTCCTCACGGGCTACAAAACATCTAATATTGTACAACAGTTGCTCCTTAAATATTTGAGCATGTCCCCAGTCGTCTTCATTTCAAACTTTTCTAGGAAATATTTCTAGGGTTGGGAGTGAAATAAAACATTTACCAGTAAAAGAAGTTTGCAAAAATAAATCTGCCAGAAGTTCCCAAAGGCATACAGCATATGAAAGTCCTTGAGGAGTCCTGCAGGGGAGAAACCCGGTTCTCTTCGTGCAGCCAATTTTTCTCCAACTTGAACATAATAATCCCTTTTCTTTGGCATAAATTTCTTGTAGAGCAATGTTCCGTGATTTATCAACCAGTTTGAAAATTCAATCCTTCAAGTCAATGTCTCTCTATATAAATATTTTATTCACCTCATCTTACTGTGGAGAAAAAGTTGATATTGAGTTCAAAGGAGGCATTCTTAGTCCTAGTTTTCACATTAGCTGACAACAGGATCAAGCCAAGTCATTTCGTGGGGTCGAGCTCTTGCCAGAGAGTATTACACACACACACACACACACACACACACACACACACACACACACACACAGCAAGAGAGAGA